>NW_015386539.1:416712-441547 GCF_001527695.2 Protobothrops mucrosquamatus
CCTCCCCCAAATTATGACTTTGCAAGAGCGAAACGGACTCACCTCCCCATGCAGGAAGCCTCGACGAGGGATCTAATTTCGTTTCCAGCCCGGCGGATTCGTCAAGAAAGGGGTTTTCCAATAGAAGGGGAATTTTTTTTTCCGGGCCTGGCGATGACGAAGGTTGCTTTTTAAATTCAGGGTGGGTCTTTTTAACAAGTAAAACAAAACAAATCCCACCCCCCTGCGAAAGGCCAACCGTGGCGAATCGGCCACTCGGGAAAAGAAGGCTCATTAGCCTCAAAGTCTCAGAGTCCGTACCGGCGCCCTCTGGCGGCAGAAGCCGCGCATCTCTTGTCGCCGCTGTTGAGTGGAATGGAAAACTGGATAATGAAAAATACATACATTTAAGTAGAAATTATGCTGAGATTTCTTTCTCCCGGCTCCCAAATCCACCCTGCACCCATCATCCCCAGCCAACAAGGCAGCCCGGATGGAAATTGTAATCTTAACAGGCCTTGCCCGCATGCACGTTCTCCTGTTGCTGCGTTTTGAACATCTGAACACAAACCCAGGCCAATAAACCTGCATTGGATGAAAAAATGGTACTAAAGTCCACCCCCGGGACAAATCCTAGCTTTGCATAGGATTGCAAGCAAGGGATGAAAGATATATATATTTTTGCCCTATGTGACTTCGTCTGACTGGCCTCAGACTGGTGAAACGTCACTCCAAGGGAATCTGGTCCTATGGGCCCATTTTACAGGGGAGGAATACTGAGATCCAGGAAGAGATGTAAATGGAGGCTGAGAATGAAATCTGCTTGCTTTTTGCTGGCAGAAAAAAAAAAGCTTTGCAGGGACTGAAGGCAGGAGGGGGAAAGAGGGTTAATGATAAGATAAGATAACCTTTATTGTCATTTTTATACTGTGGGCACAGTGGCACACATCAAAAATGAAAATCCAGGATTATTTTCATTTCTGAAAAGCTTACTCTTTATTGAATACATGGCCTGGTAAAGGCAAGGTAAAACTAACTCTAAAATCCCAAGGCATCCGTCCATGTTTTCAATAAACAAGTCAGCTTTTCAGAAATGAAAATAATCCTGGACTTTTATTTGGATACTTGAGCTGGAGGTTGACATATGTGTTTCCTTAAAGTCCGCCCCTTTCTGAACATGAATATGTAAAATACACACCAACCTAAAGTCAAAATGACTACAATTGGAAGTAACCGAATGCAAATCAAAGCTGGATTTTATTATTGGATCCCATTCCCTACCACCCCCGCTCCCCCCCTATATGCCCCACTGTATTTCTTCCATGTCTTGAATTCCTCGAAATTTTAAAATCACATCTTCATCCATTTCAGATTGTTTCTTTAGCTCGGTATGTAATTCCTGATTGTCCCATAAATTTCAGCCCCTGAAGCAGCATTAAAAGCCAAAGAGAGCGCGCTGCCATTCACTGCTTCCACCCCAGCGTTTCAGATCCACGCAGGATCATATCAGAGTGCACCATCCTTCTTCCTGAGGCACTTCCACTGCCAGCTGGAAAACACACAAAAATGGACCATTTGTTACTTGCTGATGTCCGGAGCTCTGCGGGAGATGTTCCTTTGCCATCAGCCCTGCAACTCAGAAGGCGATAATTTGCTGTAGCCAACACCGAAGCAGCAATTCAGTTCAATGGTTTAAAATAATTTTAAACATTATTTTAATTTTTTCTCATGCATATTTCATTCTGTCCTTCCTTTTGCAGACTTTCTTTAATCATTCTATTCCACCATTTCTTTGATATTAGTGTAACTCTTGTCCCGCAGCAAGCTGACCGTGGCAAGCTGGCTGCAGGGAGTTGGCAACGGCAAATTGTCCTAGATGCCAACTTTGGAAGAGCAAAGCCGAATTCTGGAAGAGACCATAAAACCAGGCCGTGCCCCATTTCAAAGCACAAGCCCGTTGGGTTCACCCTGCTCTAGGTTTACCCCAAAGATACCCAGCAAATAAGCAATTCTTTTTTCCTCACCGGCACATTCCAGGGTTCAACGAAAGAACCATCCGGGTTCCGACACCACTTCATGGAAGCACAAGCTTTTGCTTTTTTTGCAAGCAGATCCCAGCGTTTTCCCTCTCCAACATTTGCAGTTGGATCTGCTGGATCAAGGATCACTGGCCTAAAGTCCAAATAAGAGAATTTTACGGTCATTTGCACAAGCCGGAACAGATGGTGAACCTTGTCCTTGAGGGCAGGCCCTGTTGAAATTTCCCAAGCCTGTTAACATATTTAGATTTTTAACAACGCATTTAGCCCGTTCTTGGTGGATCTACCCATTTCACAGCCGTGCTAATAGTAGGGCTACCATAGCTGGGTTGCAAAAAATGCAGGTAGATGGCAGCAAACAGCCGTGTGTCTCTTCGCTGTCTTCTATTGCAGGGGTCCCCAACCCTCCCCGGCCATGGACCAGCATTGGGCTGTGGCATGCCAGCAACCGGTCCGCGCAAACAAGCGAAGCCGCATCTGCAGGATGCAGGCAGCACACGAAACCAGGCCCCCTCCACTTCGTGGAAAAACCTCTCGCCACGGAACCGGTCCCTGGTGCCCCAAAGGTTGGGGGCCAGCAGGTTCATAAATGGTATTCCTAGGTCAGATGAAAGTCAAGCTAGAACTTCAGGATTAATTTTGCAAGCAAAGAAGGGAAGCTGGAGGGGAAAAAAACCCATCAATTTCTTTTCCCAGAGCTGGGCAGGATTTATATCACAGCTGCTTTGCTCTTTCACCACTCCAAAAAGGAAGAGACACTGAAGCATAAGACAACCGAAGGAAGCAACAGTTTTTCTGCATTTTACTCCAATTTGAAGCTAGCTAGGAGCTGTTGCAGGAGTTTCTCCACTATGACAAATCTCATTACTGATTTTTGAAAAACGACTGTCTTGGGATCCAGGGTGGGAGACTGACCTGTTTTTAGAGAGCTGGGTCTGTAAGTATCTCTTGATGGTCTCATTATCAAAATCATAGTATGTTGTCCAATAGATGCGAATCTCCTTATATTTCTCAATGAGCCAAAGCACTGTACGGAAACCCCTCGCCATGTCGAATTTGGTCTCTCTACTTCCTTTCTCCCAGACGTAGACAGTTAGTAGCTCAAGGGCATACTTGGGGGGGAATGACTTTTCTTGCACCTGGGTCATATAGAAAATTAGTTTAAATAAAACTCACTGAACTATTTGAATGATGGTCCATCTTTGGCTATCTCACAATAATTAGCGCCATTTGAAGGCAAACGTGCTTAAGCAGACTGTATTTGAAATGGTGCTCATTATTTATTTTTCTCTCTCCCAAAACATAAAACAATGAGAATCAAAACTATATAATGAAAGTCAAAAAGCACCATGGAAAAAAATGGGACTAAGATTAAATATAAAGCGGACCACACGATAATGACGACGGCCAGCACTGGAATTGACAATGGATTGCACCCGGAAGATGGCAGCTCGGACATTCTCAGGTGTTGGGATGTGTTTATGGCAACAAAGATCAGAATCCTGCAAACGGTGGTGGTGTCCCTTGAGACCCTCTCTAAAAGTGAAAGTTGCTGCTGGAAGAGACCCCTGAGGATCCATGAATAGCCACGAAAATAAACAAAAGAACGAATCAGTTCAGAATGCTCATTCCAGGCACAAATGACCAGGGTCAAATGATCGTATTTTGGACTCATCCAGCAAAGACCCAACGCCCTTGAAAAGTCTTTGACACTGGGAATTATGGAAGGAAAGAGAAAGGAGGATCACTGGTACCAAAAGGAGAGCAGAATCTCAGGTGCCACATTAGGCTTCGCTGCCATGAACTGGAGAGAGGGATAACTATGGGAGGGGGGATGTTTGGGGGGAAACCGAAAACTCTGCCACCTCAGGAAGCTGTTCCAAGGCAGGAAAACCCCTGGGAATTTCAAAACTGTTGGCTAAACTGAAAATTGAAAAAAAAAATCCTAGGGGAAAAAAAAAAACCAGTAGCAATAATGAAAGTAGTTTGCTGTTGCATTTTTTCCCATCCTGGCCTAGCCTACAGCCCAGGGATTACCTGGTGGTCTCTCATCCAATTTACTGAGTTCCCTCAACTTTGCTTTCCAGTTTCAGCCAAAGGACACTGTTATTCACAGGGAAACCGGATTCCATAAATTGGGACCACGAACCAATTCTTCAGGCAACAAACCTCTTTGTACCAGTGTTTCACCAGGCGGATCAGGTTCTTCAGCTTGGTGGGACGGTCCACTATGAAATTCTTTTGCAACTCTGTGAAGCAGGAAGAGAACTCGCCACACCTGCCTGTGCGGATCAGATTGACGTATATCTGAGGGTCAGGCCTGGATCGATGATACTGGCCTGTGAAGAGAAAGTTCAAGTAGGCCTTTTTGAAATTCTCCACCAACCTTGTAGACAGAGCATCCCACCCAATTTCTCCAGGAGAAAAAGGAACCTTCAACCGTTTCTGAAAGGCAGGACTAACAGCAGCTCCTTGGCTCCTGAAGGAGCCCGGGAAAGAGAGACACCCCCCCTTCCTGGATCCTCTGCTGGGACTGCAGGGAAACTGAGGAAGCCAGCTGGGTGTGCAAAGCCCACCGACATTCACAGCCCCTCAAAATGTGTCCAAGGAGAGCCCTTTTCAGGCAGAAAAACTTCACCCATGTGGCAAAAAGCAAAGGAACAAGAACAGTTTGCAAGACACTGGATTTTTCTGCTTCCTCTTCAGCTGGCAGCTTATTTGTCAGAACCACAGTGGGCCCTGGGGACTTTCTGAATTGCTTACATAAGCTACATTCGCTTTAGTGTTCGCCCTGCCTCTGGCGCTCCCTGCCCAACTGCCCTAGCTGAGGAGTGGCTTTCTCTGCTCACCTAGGGCATCGTAGGCCGGCAGGACATCAAATTGAACAGAATCCCCTGTCTCTCGTGAATGTAGCGTGAACTGGAGCACACGAGGGTTGGCATGAGGGGAGTGCTCAAAGTCAACTTCCCAATACATCTCCTTCTGGCATTTGCTGAGCTGCCTTTTCATCTCCTGGATGATCATCTTCCGATCCTTTTCCTGGTCTGTGTAACTTTCGAAGATGTTCAAGAACAGCACCAGGTCAGCATCTGACCCATTTCTCATTGATGTGCCTTTTCCCAGTGACCCTCCCTGGAAAAAGGAAAAAGGGAGTGAGTCTCCTGGGCATTTGCACCAAGAGATACACGGAACATATGCAGTTGCCATCACCTAGTTGACGTTATGAAGAGGAAGGTAATAATGGGGGTGGGTGGGTGGGGTGTTGTACCTAGCACGCCATCAAGAACAACCTTTCTGATATAATATACTTTTTCACAGGGCTCTTGGCAACAGGGCCATCCTTGCCCACTGGATACTCCAGCTCAGGACCTCCTCAGAGTCTAACTGCTCTACTCGGATGTCCGTTTCCCTTCCCCGGGCAGAATCTCTCCCCCCCCATCCCCCCCCCCCCAGGCACCTGCCTGCCCATCCTCTGCTCACCTTGACCACCTTCCGCACCCGGGTGCCGCCCCAGGGCGCATCCTGGAAGCAGCGCGCCTTGAGAAAGTCGCAGATGTCATTGACGGCCCCGCGCGCCTTGCGGAGAAAGTCCTCGTTGGGCTGCAGGTGGCAGGCGTGGAAGGTGTCCAGGCCCCGCGCTTCGACATCGCGGAGAGACCCCATGGCCGGGCAGCGGAGTGGAACTTCCCACGCAACCCTCTGGTACAGCCCGGCGCCTTCCAGACTTTCGTTTCTCCTCCTTTGCGGCACTTTCGTTTCTCCGGAGGGTGGAGCCGGCAGCGCTTGGAGGGCCGAGAGAGACGGCTGAAAAAAGGAACCCGGAGAGGGAGGCGAGGGAGAGGAAGGGGCGCGCCCTCCCGCCGATCTGTTCTTGTCCGAAGGAGAACGGCTAAAAGGAAAGAGAGCTTAGCTAGGTGTTTTTCATAGTATTTGATATTAGAGCATTTGCACTTTTATACAGGCTCAGAGACCCTGTCCTGACGGGGAGAACAATTAATCAGCGGAACGGCCTGCCTCCCGAAGTTGCGGATGCCTCCTCCTCCATCGCTGGAGGTTTTTAAGAAAAAACTTGTAAGGAATGGTATATAGGGTTTCCTGCTTGAGCAGGGGGCTGGACTAGAAGACCTCCGAGGTCCCTTCCACGATTCTAGGTTGAAGAAGTCCTTAAAGGGTTTGTAGAAAAGATACAGGCTCTAAGATGAGGGATTATATGATAGCAATTTTCCAAATATCTGAGTGACTGCCCTAAAGATGAGAGGGTCAAGCTATTTTCCAAAGCACCAGAAGGCAGGATAAGAAACAACAGATGGAAACTAATCAAGGAGAGAAATAATTCTAAAACCAAGGAGGGATTTCCTGGCAGTTAGAACAATTAACCAGTGGAAGGCCTTGCCTTCCGAAGTTGTGGGTGTTTCATCACTGGAAGGTTTTAAGAAAAGACTAGCCAGCCATTTGATCGGAATGGTATAGGGTCTCCTGCTTGAGTAGGGGGTTGGACTAGAAGACCTCCAGCTATATTCTAATTGACTGATTGATTGATTGATTGATTGATTGAGTCAGATTCTCAGGATAAGAAACTTCTCTTACATTCTCACAAAGCCTTCCTTTGGTTAGATGGGATGAGCAAGGGTCCACATTGTTTGTTGTGCAGTCGCTCGATTTTTTTCCCACAAAACATTGAAGTCTGGCCGTGGTACAGAGTCTGTAAGAAAGCCATCAAGATTTCAAGGTGCTTGAATAAATGTTTCTGTCCTCTTTCTATTCTTGTCTGAATTAGCTGCAGATGTAGTAACTTTTCCTTTCTGCTCAGATTCTGACTGTTGCTGTGTCTGGGTTGCCAAAGCGTGAGTGGCCAGCAGATGGCAGCAGCGGGATACAAACGCTCTTAATGCTTTACTGCCATTAAGCAGCTTTCTGAATACAGGAAGGTCTTGATTTACATCGCTTCATTTAGTGACCGTTCAAAGTTACAACGGCACTGAAAAAAAAGGACCATTCTTCACTCTTACATTTTTCACTCTTTGCAGCATCCCCATGGTCACGTGATCAAGATTCAGACGCTTGGCAACCGGTTCATATTTACGACGGTCGCAGCGTCCCGGAGGGGGGGTGTCACATGGTCCCCTTTTTGCGACCTTCCGACAAGCAAAGTCAAGAGGGAAGCTGGATTCACTTAACCAGGTTAGTGACTTATCAACTGCAGTGATTCACTTAACAACTGCGGCAAAAGAGGTCGTAAGATGGTCCAAAGCTCGCTTACCCAGTGTCTCGCTTAACAACGGAAATTTTGGTTCTCGGTTGTGTACTGTACTGCAGGGATCTCCAACCCTGGCAGCTTTAAAGGCTTGTGGACTTCAACTCCCAGAATTCCTCAGCCAGCTTTGAACCGCAGCCTGAAGCGTATCGTTAAACGATTGCACGTTTCATTCTACTGTCTGCTTATGCAGATAAGCAACCCTGGCATGTCAAAACTTTGCTCAAGTCTTGGAGTTAGGCAGGCTACAGGTGCTTTTTTCCCTCCAAACAGGCACAAATTTCACGCTGCAACTTGTTGTGAAGAGAAAAGGGGCAAATGAATTAGCTCAGCTCATCATCGTTCAGGTAAGAGTGCCGGAGTCCCACTTTGGGAGTGGAGAGTTACAATCCCCGGCCTTGTTTCTGGGGATCCTAAACAGACACAGATAAATAGCAAGCTCCAGAAGGGAGGGATCCCCTGTTATTTGCATTCGGTTCCCTCCCGCAGCAGTGAAGTTTTACCTCCTCCTCGGACAGAGCAATGAGGGTCAGACTCCAGTTTCAGTTTTGCAGATTCTCCCATCTAGTTTGGAGTGACAGGGCAACAAAGAGACCTTTATGATCCTCTCAGGTGATGCTGGGGACCACAACACAAAAGCCATGTGTGGCCCGGACTCTGGACTTGGCTCTGCCACTGATGATTGTTTTCCTGCCACTTCAGCGGGGCGCAGCTTGCTTTAATAGCCCGTTCTCAAGTGATAAGCAGAAGATAAGGGTCCCTGCGAGCTTCCTTGGGCCTTCTCAGGACATCTGGAAGAAACTGCCTCCGTTGGGCTGTGCTGCAGAGACCAAGGCCACCAACCCTGGCCACCAAAGGGACAGAGATGCCGTGGTAAGGCCACCCTTGGAATGCGGCATCCAGTTTTGATTGCCATGATACAAAAAAGATCTTGAGACTCTGGAAAGTGTGCAGAGAAGAGCAACAATGATGATCAGGGGGCTGGAGGCTAAAACATGTAAGGAATGGCTGCTGGAATTGGATATGTCTAGTTTAATGAAGAGAAGGATGAGGGAGGACGTGATAGCAGTCTTCCAGTATTTGAGTGGCTGCCACAAAGAAGAGGGAGTCAAGCTATTCTCCAAAGCGCCTGAAGGCAGGACAAGAAGCAACGGATGGAAACTAACCAAGGAGAGAAGCAACCTAGAATTAAGAAATTTCTTGACAGTGAGAACAATTAACCAGTGGAACAACCTGCCTCCAGAAGTTGTGGGTGCTCCATCACTGGAGGTTTTCAAGAACAGACTGAACAGACACTTCTCTGGAATAGTATAGATAGGGTCTCCTGCCTGAGCAGGGGGTTGGACTAGAAGACCTCCAAGGTCCCTTCAAACTCTGTTATTCTGTTGGTCTTGGAGGTTCACAAGCCTGTCTCTCCTTCCTCTCCAAAGATGCCAGTAATTCAGAGAGGGAGAAATAGTATCATTACATTTTCTTGCTGTTTTTAAGGCGGGGTTTTCCCTTCCTGTCAATTCAATTTTTCACAATAAATAAGTTTTATTAATATTAATAAAATCAAGCCAAAATGGCTTGTTTGTGATGCTGTGGTCTCTCTGGTGAAGCTTATGCAATATGGGTTGTGGGACCTGATTCATAGTTTAGTAGCGGGAAGAAACATCCAGCTGTAGTTTATTCAATGAACCATGGTTAGCCAAACCATGGGATAGTGCGCTGTGGGAAAACAGCATCAATGAACTAAATTCCTATTGTGGAAGAATTATAAAGATAATTCTTTATCTTTACAAAGAGATAATCCACCTTCCCGCATAGACGGATTTTGGGCTGTACGGCATGGGAAGAATTAACTTGCTTCTTCTCCATTATCCAAAGAGCGCAGAAAGTTTTATACCGTACAAGCTGGATACTCTAAAACCTTAATTCTTGCTGGAGACATGCCCCCCCTAAAATCTGAAATCACATAAGCAGAGTAATTATCCCACATCAAGAGCCCGTTGTTTGCAGCTTACAAGGAAATGCTGAGAGGGATATTTTGAGTAAGAACTCTGCAAATATTGTCTCGGAGGTAGGCAGTTCAAATAGGGTTTTTATGAAATTCTAAATGGCAGGAGAAATCCTTCTGGCCTCTCTCTAAACAAAGAGCTTGGACTGAAAAAAAAAATACAGTAGGGTAAAGAGGGAGGAAAGAGGGAAAACCTGGAAACAGGAGACCTGCGGGAGGGGGGGGGCATAAATGTTATCAGTCAATCAACTGTCCAGGCCGAAACATCCCAGAAAAAGATGTTTATAGCACCATCAATAGCACTTAGATTTATATACCGCTTTACAGCCCTCTCTAAGCGGTTTACAGAGTCAGCATATTGCCCACCAACAATCTAGGTCCTCATTTTACCGACCCCAGAAGGATGGAAGGCCGAGTCCACCTTGAGCCGCTCAGGATCGAACTCCTGGCAGTGGGCAGAGTCAGCCTGCAATGCTGCATTCTAAGTGCAGTGCCACTGCGGCTCTTTTTCCGGAACATATTTATCCTCTCTTTAAAACCATTGGCATGTCATTTCCCCTTCTTTGGTATTTTACTCTTAGCAAGGCTGGTGGCAGAATTCTCCTCCACTCCTACCCATAAGCAGGTTACAAGGACCGTGGTAGCTTCTGGTCCCACAAGCCACGGATCTCAGTGCCTCGCAGGGCTGGCGTTCCGTGTCTGCCTCTGCAACTTTCCCACTTGCTCTGGTTTCTGCAGAAAAGAACATGACACATCAGCTCCTCTCCCCGGCCTGGCTCCGCTTTCCCGAGAGCATCCAAATTCCCGGAGGAAACTGCCCCGCAGCTCTCTAAACCCCCTTAAGTGGCAGAGGAAAAAGGGGGCCTCTCCAGCCTTTGACGCTTAACACAATCGCACAAAAGAGATGAATGTGCTTCATTAGCCCAGGAATAGCTACTCCCCGTTCCTTGCAACTCTATAGGTCAGCCTGGGTGGTACCACCCCAGCGTGATCGACCCCCGCCTTGTCACGAGCCAGGAGAGTTGTGACTGGGGCACCTTGCAGGGGGATTAAACCTGACCCCACCGCCCTTCACACACCCCCTCCCCACCTCCCCTGGAGCTGAGCAGGAGATCTCACTGCCTCCTTGTCCTCGTGGTCCCTCCTTTGTTAGGGCTTATCAACAGTGCTAATAAAGGAGAATATTTTAGTTCAGAGTCAAAATGAGGGGTCCTTGGTGCTCTCTGAGCTTGCTTGCAGTCTTGCAGAGGTTTCATGACCCAAGCTAGGTAACGTCTTCAGAGTTAGAAGGGAGTGGGGTTTGCTCAATCAGGAAGTAACCCCACTCCCTTCTAGCACTGATGATGTTCCCTACTTGGGTCATGAAACGTCTGCAAGACTGCAAGCAAGGTCAGAGAGCTCCAAGGACCCCACTTATCAACAGTGTCTCCAATCTCTTCCCCTTCCCTTGGCGCGAGTTCGTGTCTTCCCATGGCACAGCTTTGAAAAGGGAGACCCTCTCCTAACGCCCCTCTGATTGTCCTTGTGTAAAGCCCCCCACCATCCCGTGTCACAGTGCCGGCTTTCCCAGTTCTGGGATAGGATGTCCATCACCCCCCTTCATCCAGATCGATGTTCCTCAACCTGGCCAACTTTAAGAAGGAGCCTTCTCAGTAAAAGAAGAGGTACAGATCGGTCAAGATACGAAGCGGCTGCATCAGGAAGGAACACCTGGGCTGCCCTTTCCCCCCCCTTGGAAAAATTGCCGGGAAGCCAACACAGCCGACCCCAGTTCTGACACAGCGATGGACGCAATGATGGACAAGGCCAGCACGTTTACCGTCTGAGAATCAGCCAAGGTTCCACAGCCCCTTCCAGCCAACACAACCCTTTCTGTGCTGATACATTATCAGCTATTATCTTCCAAAGCGCCACGTAACCAGCCTGCTGAACACAGAGCAACTTTTCTGGTCAGACAGCAGCGGAATCCAAGTCGGTACAATGAAAACAAACCCAACCACAGATAAACCGACAGCCTCCCTCCCAGAGGAGGTGCACCCTGGTTTATCTGCACAGCATCACCCTGAGAAGTGCACATAAAGCAGATTTGCGCACCTCCGGGCCAATCTTTGGTCTCTTAAATAGGGCACCATGTTCCCAAGTTCCCAGTCTTCTGGGGATGCTGTGTGCCAGTGGGTGTTGCTGGACCACAAGCTCCCTTAGTCTCTTCCTCTTGTGCAGTGGGCTGTGGGTGCTGGGAACTGTAGTTGGCAGGCTACAATCAAAGCTAATTAATTGGCTTTCTCTGACTCCTTTGCTTAGCAAAGAGCCGTCGACAGAGACATGCTCGGTATCACAAGACAAGATTAGAGATTAGAGAACAAACGAAATGGTATCATAAAGAGAGTAAAAGAATTGAAATGGAAAACGGGCCGGTCACATAGCCAGAAAGCTGAAGGCAGGTGAGCCAAGGCGGTCCTAGAATGGATCCACTTGATCCAAAACATCCACGAAGGAGACCTAAAACCAGATGGATCGACCGCATCAGCAAGTATGGCGGGCCCAATTGGGAAGAAGAAGAAGAAGAAGAAGAAGAAGAAGAAGAAGAAGAAGAAGAAGAAGAAGAAGAAGAAGAAGAAGAAGAAGAAGAAGAAGAAGAAGAAGAAGAAGAAGAAGAAGAAGAAGAAGAAAAAATTAATTATAAGCTGAAGCTGCTCTAATAAAACATTATGCTCTGGGATTGAGAAATTTTGCAGAAGACGGGATATCTCGCTTGGCATTCGAGCATTGGGGAAGCCTGCTTTGAAGTCTTTTCAAGCCTTTTTTCTGCTTTCCTTTTAAAATCAGCAGCTTTTGCAGCACATCAAGTAACAGATCAAGGCTGAGAATCTGGGCGGCTTCCTTGAAGGAAGCCTCTGGGGAGACACAATCTGATGAGATTTAAAAAAGACTATTTCATTTATCATTTTATTCACGGGTTTGGCGTTGAGGTCTAACGGCCAATTTCTATCAGGCTCAGCAGAAGGAAGCTCTTAAAGCAGAGGGCTGTTTCTCACCCGCAACAATTTTAAGATGTGTGAACTTCAACTCCCACAATCCCCCAGCCAACAGCTTTTCTCAACCTTTTAGCAGAATTCTAGGGAGTTGAAGTCCGCGCAACTTAAAGTTGTGGAGGTTGAGAAACACAGATTTGGATGTTCCTTGCCTGCCATGAGAGAAGACTTGGGGGCTCCCCAAGATTGTGAATCTTGACGACCAGATTTTCTTTTTACCAGATGCAGGTGGCAATGAAGCTCGGCTTTCCCATCTGAGCACCTCCTTGGGTGCTGTCCAAAAACGTCTGGGAAACAGAACCAGGAAGGGGAGCTGAAAACAGAACTGCTTTATCTCACTTGAAAAGTCTCCGGGCTCTGCTTTTGCCGTGACTTTTGCTCTGCAGAGCAAGAAGACCAAACCAGACCTGTTTTGCAGCCATCAGCTGAGGCCACAGATACACACACACACAAGATACACAAAAAACACACATTCTCATTTGTCGAATTAAGCCCCAAGGGGTTTCACTGCCTCGTAAGTGACCCAGCCGCTTTGATCTGGCAAAGTTGGCACGCACCAGGCAGAAGGAGGCAACTGGTTACAGCCAAGTAGCCACGAGACAATTCAGTTTAATTATTTAAAAGAATTAAAAAAAATATTTTATTTTGTTTGTCATTCACAATTTCTTTTTGTCCCTCTCGCCTTTGGCATCTTTTCTTTAATGATCCTATTCCACTATTTCTTCGATATTAGGATAACTCTTGTCCCGCAGTGCGTTGGCCTGACTGCGGCAAGTTGTCGTGGATCCCACACCAGGTTCCTTCGATTAAGCAAGGCCCCATTTGGCAGGGCCCTGGAAGCAGACCTTCTCTGTTGCAGACCAGCCTTCTTCCCCTTGTGATCTGGGTATTCCCCCACAAACACACACACACACACACACACACACACACACACAAACACATCCTACTGGTGTTTTGGAGACTCTTGAAGACCTGGCACTTCGCCCAGGCCTTTCATGAGGGGGACTGAAGCCCCTTCTTGGTCCCCAGTTTTGCCATCTCCAGTTTTGGTGGCTTCTTCTTGTATTCCTGTGTTGCTTTTATTGTTTTATCGCTTTCATATTTTCTTGTGAACCGCCCTGGGTTGTTGAGGGCCGGGCGGGTACAAAACAAATAAAAGCAGTAAATAAGTAAATAAAATTATTTTGTTTTATCGCTGGGATCTATCTCCTGGCAAACGATATATAGCACTCCCGAACGTCGCGGTTAATAATGGCATTCCTTTTGACGCTACCGAGTGTAACATCCTGCAGCAATGAGCAGCTTAAATGAATTATACCGCATTTAAGGATCAGTCTAAAAGGGATTCCCACACTGACACGATCATCAGATGCCTGTCAGCCAATCCGCAGTCTCCCTCTTGCTTGCTTTTGACCTCCCCAATCCTCCTCACCAGGTTTTGTGTGAGATGGGCGGGTCTGTTCTCAGGTGATGGGTGAGTCATCCCAGCCTTGGGAGCAGCAGGAAATGCAGAAGCACCTGGAGGAAGAGAGGCAGGTTGTGTGCCAGCAGCCTAAGACTAATCCCTAAAGGGGACTAAAATCCTCCAATACACACACACACACACACAACTGTGGTTGGTGGGGGTCCTGTATTTGCACAAGACACGAAGCAAAATGCACATCCTTAGCCCATCTGCTTTTCGAAGGACAGAATTATCCAAGCATGCTTTAAAATACACACACTTGTTTTGTTTTTTTTAATACAAGGTGCTCCTCGACTTACAACAGTTCATTTCATGACCGTTCCAAGTGACAACAGCCCGGAAAAAAAGTGACTTCTGACCGTTTTTTTTTTACACCGACGACCTTTCAAGCATCCCCGCGGTCACGCCGTCACCAATGGAACTGCTTGCCTCCAGAAGTTCTAGCGGCTCCATCCCTGGAAGCCCTCAGGAGAGACTGGGGCTGCCGTCTGTCAGAAACGGGGCAGGGCGAGGTGGGGTTGGACTAGATGACCTCCAAGGTCCCTTCCGATTCTGTTACTCGGTTGACCGGCGGGGCTGAGCGGGCGGGATGGGGTGGGGGGGGGAGAGTCCCGGGCTGCCAGCGAGCGTGGGAACCCGAGGGGGCGTGGCTGCAGCGGTGGCGTTGCCGCAGCCGTCCAATCGCAGCCTCGCTCGGCGCCCAGCCCCACCCCCCCCCTCGGCTTTCAAAAAGAGCCGCCCCGCCGCGCGCTCCATTCATTCATTCTTGGCCGGCCGGCATCTTCGTGCGCTCCGCGGCTGCCCATGGCTCTCCTGGCGCTGCTGGCCCTCGGCCTGGCCCTGCCCTGCGCCCGCGGCGCCTGGACCGAGGCGAACACGGCCTGCGCCACCCGGGCCACCGGCGGCCGCTCCCGCCTGCTGAGCTTCCTCTGGCTGCGCCCCGACGGCGCCCCGGCCGTGCTGGTGCAGAGCCTCTGGGACCGGCGCGGCGGGCAGCTGCTGGAGTGCGCCTGGCGGGCCGAGCCGGCGCTGACCCGCCGCTACCTGGAGCTCTGCGCCCCGGGACGCCTCCGCGGGCCCCTGGTCCGCGCCTCCTGGGGCCCGCGCCTGCGGGAGGAGCTGGCCGCCTTGGAAGCGCGCCAGGGCGGCTGCAAGGGAGCCCCGGCCGCGGCCAGCCTCCAACCGGCGGGCTGGCGGGAAGCGCAGGCGCGCCCGCGCAGCCGGCGGGGCTTGACGGTTCCCGGGACGCTTTGGTGCGGAGCCGGGCACTCGGCTGAGACCCCCTCCGAGCTGGGTAAGGGTGGAAACGGGGCGTGCTGCAAAGTCCCAGGGAAAGGAAACCGCCCCCTCTTTCCTCCCCCCCCCCGGCCAAATGGTGTAGGTAGGGTCTCTTGCTTGGGAGAAGGGGGTTGGACTAGATGACCTCGCAAGGTCCCTTCCAACTCTGTTATTCGACTCTGTTCTAAATTCCCCCTGTTCCGGCGCCTTTACAAGTCAGGGTGCTTTTCTGGATTATTATTATTATTTTTTTTGGCACACCCACGCGTGGGGGCTGGGAGAAACACAGGCTAGACATTAGGAAGCCTTTCCTGATATGAATCAGCAGACAAGTCGGTGGAATTCCTTGCCACTAGACGCTGCGGTTGGGAAGGCGGGAGGGTTTTGAGAAGCAGTGGCGCTTAAAGGTGGATGCGCCTGCATCTCCCTTTGGGTCTGGGAGGCGGGCTGCCTCCCCAGATGGAGGCTTTCTCTGTAGCTGGCAGATGGTTGTTTGATGGTTGTGAGAGCGGTAAGGCAATTCCACGGACTCAACAGGCCAACATTCTAGAACCCAGCTTGGTTGTTTGCATTTATTTACCTCCCACTTTTATTTTTTTACCAAGTGGGCCAACACATCCAATACGCCTGCCTCTTCTTTTCCCCAAAACAGCAATGTTGTGAGGTGGGGGTGGGCTGAGAGAGGGCGACTGGCTGAAAGTCCCCAGCTGGCTTCCATGCCCAGCATGGGACTAGAACTCCTGATTTTGGGAGTCCAAACCCCTCAAAGTTGCTGAGGCTGAGGAATCCTGGGTTAGAGCCCATTGCACCCCAACATGACTGGGATATCACTTTGCAAATGGGGGGGGGGAGGAAGAGTTAAAAGCTGCAATTCTCTGGAAGAAAGTTACAGGTTATGTTTAAAGAGCTAAACTGACCACAGGAAGTATAGGCCGGTCAACTGCATTTATACCGCTTGCAAAGCTAGTGGCAAGCTTACTATAACCCCTTTTACCAGTTGGTGCCTATGGCCTGGGTACTGGGAAAACACACTTGGAGCATTGTGTATCACACCCACATCCCCTGCCTTGCCCTTAGCTTGCGAGAGCATGTCTGGAAGGATTCCACACAAAGCACATTTCTGCTTCTCCTGTGATGGCCACTGCCGCCTCTATATAGGGTCTCCTGCCTGAGCAGGGGGTTGGACTAGAAGACCTCCAAGGTCCCTCCCAGCTCTGTTATTCTGATGTGCTCTAGCCTTGCTCAAGAGAAGGCTCCAGATGAAATTCCCAGTGGCTCTTTTTCCATCTAATCCCGGTTCCTTCTGTTGCAGGGGTTTTCCAAGGCCCAGACGTGTGCTGTCGTGAGCACGACACGTGCGATGCTCACATCTCAGCTCTGGGATTCAAGTACGGCATCCGCAACTTTCACCTGCACACCATTTCTCACTGCAGCTGTGACAACAGGCGAGTACGGGCTCCTATGAAGCCGGCTGAGGCATTCTGGGAGTTGAAGTCCACAAGTCAAAAAAAGGGCCACGTTTGAAGAGCCCTGGTGTAACCTGACGCCTTCCCAAGATGTTGAACTCACATCCCCATCGCTCTCCTGCGTTGTTGGCCGTGCTGGCGAGGGATGATGGGAGGGGTGGTCCAAAGCACACGGAGACTGGCAGATGGGGAAGAAGAAGAAGACAGCCTTAAGAAGAAGCTGCCTAACCATAAAGTTTTCCCTCTGGCTTCTCAACAGGTTCAGAGACTGCTTGAAGAACCTCAACGACACCATCTCCAACTTCATTGGGAACAGCTTCTTCAACCTGCTGGAAATCCCGTGTTTCTATCTGAAAGAGAGCGAGGATTGCCTTGAGTGGCACTGGTGGGGCGGGTGAGTAAGCCAGCTCTGCCTTTGCCCGAGTGAGGAAACACGCTGAGAACATTGATGTTGCTAAGTGAGACATTTTTGAAGTGAATTTTGTCCTATTTTACGACCTTTGTTGCCACAGTTGCTAAGGGAATCACTGCAGTTGATTAAAAACAGGAACCTGGGTGTTAAGTGGAGCTGGCTTCCCCCACTGACCTCGCTTGTCAGAAGGTCACAAAAGGGGACACCCCAGGACACTGAAACCATCATAAATACGAGTCGGTTGCCAAGCCTCTGAATTTTGGTCACGTGACCATGAGGTCATAAGTGGGGAAAACGGTCGTAAGTCCCTTTTTTCAGTGCCGTTGTGGGGAATCAAGGAATATCTGTTTGATGTTTCCTCAGTTTCTCCCAGAAAGTCCTTGGCTGAACAGCAGGGGTGCTTCCCACATTGGGAAATCTTGATGCAGCCTCAAAATGTACCCGCCTTTCTTGCTGCTATGTCACACAGTTGACTCATTCTCAGCTAGTTTTCTTTTTTTGTTACGATCCAGTTAAAATAAGTTTGTTTAGGATTCTAAGAAGCTTTGATCCGCTGTGGCTCTGGCATCCTTTGCACATACATACATACATACATACATGCATGCATGCATACATTCTTTGCTGTGCCTATGGATTGAATTTATCCAAAAACGAACTTAAATTCAATATTTCCCAACCTTCATGACATCTGGAAACATGGACTTTCCAATTCCCAAATTTCCCAGCCAACACGGCCATTAGTAAGAATATCTCCCTGAGTTGGAGAGCACTGCTGTAATCTATCAAGATCATTTTGGATCTGTTCTTTCCTCAAAGCTACCAGCCGTCCCACCCAGTTCTCTGGTGATTGTAAATCTCCCGTTTTCTCCACCTTGTGCAGGCCATAAATTTAAATTTAGCCCATTTTTTTTTTCCTGGGAGGCTTTAGGCTGAGACGCCTTCTCACGGCTTGTTACATCTTGCTGGACACAGTGGGGCTGAGTTTGCACAAGACACAACTGCAAACTGCCCACCCACAGTACAGCCTAGCATCTTGTGGAAAACTCGCCTCTGTGATTAATTAATAGCTCAGTGCATCACGCCAAAACAGGAGCCGTCCGAATTGCATAACCTGGGTAAGGGTGTGGTGCAAAGACTGAGCAGAGCGCCTGGCCTCTTCTGTCCTCTGCTAGGTGTAAGAAGTATGGCCTGATGCCGCTGGCTCAGTTGGTGGAGCCAAATCCCTATCAGCCCATCGAGAACCCCGACGGTACCACGTCTCCTTCCCAGCCTAGAAGGCATCGGAAGCCCAGCTTGAAAGACAGAAAAGGGCGGAGGAAACAAGCCAAAAAGATGAAGAAGCTGAGTCCCACCACCCAGGGTCCCATCACCCCACTGCCCCCAATCTCCAAGCCGAATCATGCCACTCACATCCTGGGAACAAGCTCCCCAGGTGAGGAGACCATGCCGGGGTCACCTGCCCGTAAAACTACGCTGGAGCCTGATCCCTGGAAGACGGACAGTGGGATTCTCACCACCCATCACCCAGTAGTCCTTCCTGTGGAAGAAAGCTTCTCCAACAAGACTTGGCAGGGAGAGAGGGCCTTTGCTGGCCAGGCCTCTAAGCCAAGACCAGGTAAGGCACAGCCTGAGTATTCCTTCTGGGGCCACTTCAGTGTGGGAGGACTTACGAAAGAGCCGGTAAAATATTGGCTCGTTCTCTCTCGGATTGACAAATGCTGCCTTTCAAAACTTTGTCCCCAAAAAAGAGGAAACTTTTTTGTTTTTCAACCCGATGGTTTTGGCCTCTACCTTGGGAACCAGGTGTTTATGGAGATGGTCCGTCCTCCAGGTCATCGTTATCCCAACGATGCTTTTTTCAGGAGGCAACTGGACTTCCTTGTTTTTTCTTTGAAGACGTTTCGCTTCTCATCCCAGAAGCTTCTTCAGCTCTGACTGGAAGGAACTTATTGGATGAGAAGCTAAATGTCTTCAAAGAAAAAACAAAAACAAAGTCCACTTGCCTCGTGAAAAAGCATCTCTGGGATCATTTGGGAACCAAAGTAAGCCTTTAGCGTTAGACTAGCGCCAGGGAAACCTGGGTTCAAATCCACCCTCTGCTGTAGGAGCTCTGTGGGGTCTTCTTTGTTTGTTTGTCCCTAAAAAACTCCCATGGGCCAGGCCAACTGGGAATTCCAAAAAGGGCTACTCCTTTGGCCAAGTGAAGCTCAGCCTGAAATCTGGTGAGAAGGTTTAAAAGGCCAAAAAAAAAAAAAAAGGGATTGGAAGATGCCCAAATAGTAATCAATGGGATGCAAAACAAAAAAAGTGGGTGGGTGGGCTTGCATTGCTGATTCCCTGCTCCTGACCCCCTCCCTGGCCATGGTGGGAAGAGTTGGGGGGGGGCTTCTGCACCTTGATTCCCCCACTGACCTCTGCCTGCTTGTCTCTCCAGCCCTGTCACGGAGGTGCCGCTGCTACCAACGGCTGGATCAGTGCCCCTTCCAAATTGGCCCCAATGAGTTCAAGTACCAGCTCCACAACTCAGATGGTCGCACTCTCTTCCACTGCAACTGCACCCGCCGGTGAGCATCGTCCCTCCACCTCCAGCCTCCAGTCACTCTGGCAAAGAATGGGGGTGGGTGAGAAGGACCGTAATTCCCAGAATCAGAGAACCGGGGCAGGGCGAGAGGGAGATTCGTGGGCAGCCAGCGGCCGGAAAACTGGCAAATTAAACTGGCACGAATAGCCAACACCCCAGAAGACAGGTTCAAAATCCAGAGGGATCTTTAACCAAATAAAATTCACGGTAGAGAATTTCCTTTAACGCCAGCTGTGAGTCTCCCAAGCCTATTCGAAGCCCTTTTTGCAACTCCAATGTGAGAGTTGTAGTCCTGCCGACTTGTACGGGTGGGTGGGTGGGTGGGTGGGGAAGGGTGCCACCAGGCTAAGGGAGGTTGGTAGGGGGCTTCCCCTGCCCTTTGTGAAGCTGAAGGGGGGGATCCGGGGTTTTTTTTTGCCTCGGCCTGCAGTGTTTGAGGGCATCTACTTGGCTGCACCCCAGAAGATTTGATGCAGGTTTCATTCCTCAGCCATTTCTCCCCCCCCCCCAGGTTGGCCCGGTTCCTGCGCAGGACGAAGGGTCCCAACGAGGTGGAAGAGCAAGTCCTGTCCAACTACATCTCCCCTTCCTGTTTTGTCCTGGAAAACCTCCCAGGCTGTAGGGAGGGAGACGAAAGCTGGCCCAAGTAAGTGGAAGGGAGGGGCGGGGAACGTCCCCCCCCCCCGGTGGTATTATTCCAGAATATCAGGAGGACTCGCAGTCCAGCCTGTCTGGCTTTCCTGTCTGCTGGGTCTGCTCTTTTTTTGGGGGGTGGGGTGGGGAACGCACCCACCCACCAGCTCTTTATTCATGTAGTGCCCACTGAGGATCCCACTTTCCTGTCTCTTCCTCCTGCAGCTGCATCGGCGTTGGCAACGCCATCCTGGCCCCGGCTCGCCACCTCACCAACTGGCTGGTGGGCCAACGGCCGAGGGCCTCTTTCAAAGTGAAGCGCCAGGGAGGGGTTCCCCTTGAGGAGGGAGCCCCCCAGCTGTTCGATAAGTGTGTGCAGCTGGTGCGAGCCGCTCTCCGGCCAGCGCCACGCTGAGCGAGGGCAGCCTTTGTTCCTGCACACACGCGTGTGCGAGAGGGCCAAGCCCAGGAAGTGAACGCGGCAAAACTCAGCCATTCCCCTCCACGTCGTTCCCTGCCTTTGAGCAGGTGTCCGGTGTGGAAGACACAACTGCTGGTGTGAACAAGAAGAGGGTACCCTCTGGAGATCATCCATGGCGCAATACCAGCTGCCCTCCGCCTGCTGCAAGGAACTGGCCTCGGAGGCCCTGGACTCACAAACTCTGGGCCACGGGTGCTTTGGAGCTGGGTGATGGTGCTGAGCCCCAAGCCAAGGGACGGGGAGAGGTGAGGGGGTGACGTCCAGGCTTCACCTCTGCAAGCAGACGGTCTGAATAGGACTCCTTGCTGCGAGAGGCAGGGGTCCCCCACCCCACCCCACCTACGCTCTCCTTGCAAGGAGGCAGCTCGTTAATTTATTAGGGGAGGGAGGGTGTTGTGGGGCCATGAATAAGGTAGCAATAAAATGTTTTCTAACCGTGACTTGAGCTCTTCTTGGTTTGGGGGAAGGAAGGACACCAAGAAGACTGTGGGGAGGGGGCATTGCCTCTTCTCAGCCACCCTCCTCCCCGCCATGTGCGGAGTCACAGCCTTATGGAGCATTTGGAGATGGTTTATTGGAAGGGGTGGGGATTAAGAGAGGTAGGGTGGATTGTTTCAACTCTGAACCCGTCCCAGGGGAGACCCCAAACTGGAGAGAGACCAGCCCCCCCTTCCCAGTCCCCCCTGGCCAGAGTTCTACATTCCAAGTTGTCCTCCGTCCGCAGCCTTGAGCCCCCCCCCCCTCGTGTCTCCTGCTGCTGCTGGCTGGGATTCTGCTGGGGTCTCCCTCACCATAAGCCTGACTGGGCCCTCGGACACTTACAACACGGGGCCTCTGAAAATGGCCTCCTGCCCTCCTTATGGTGCTCATCTCGTCCTGTCTTCATGCAGGGAGCAGCCTCTGAGCTCCTGAGCCAGGAAGCTCCGGGCTGCTCCCGATGAAGATGAGGCAGAGGTGTTCCTTTCTCCGGCTGGTCCTCCCTGTGACAGTGATAGAGGGATCCAGCTTGGGGTGCCGACCTTGGTGTTTGGTGGGAGAAAGAGCTGTCCCCAAGAAGGACGAGGGTTGAGCAGCACAAGTGGGTGGCTGAGAGGGTCAGGCCGTTGGTCGGGCTCTGATGCAGACATGGGGCAATTGTCAAGCTGATGGGATGGGTGGCACCATGGCAGCTCCTCGTCTGGGTCTGTGCCTCACCGGGATAGCTGCATGGAGGGAGGGCAAGGCTCGGCCAAGACAGGAATGGGCAAAGGGCATCGGCACGCTCACAACGCACACTACGCAGGATAGTTGCCCGGTGGGTTCGGCTGCCTTAGTGTCTGGTTTCACAGCTGTAGCTGTGGGGATCGTGGGGTGCCCCCTCTTGTGGGGAAGTACTAAAGAGGGCCGCAAGCCCTGCCGTGGGGCTGGTGGGGCTCATCCTTCGTCCAGGCAGGCTCGGGTCAGTGCTGTCACGCCGGGACCCCATGACACGATCCACCGTCTCCAAGCGCACAGCAGGCAGCAAGCCCAGATTCCGGGGATCGGCCCGGGACGGCGGAGTCTCCTCGAAGCGCCAGCCTGTCCGGGACTGGGAGGCATTGGAGGTAGAGGAGGAGGAGGAGGAGGCCTGGGCGTTCTGCACCATCTCCCGCGACTTGGAGCGGTGCCGTGGGCTGTCCTTGGAAAACTGGATGCTGGGAATGTCCGCCTTCAGGATGGTGCTATGGCGGCGTCCTTGGGGCGAGGGGCTACGGCTGGCCCCTTGGTCTCGGCTGGTGGATCGCAAGAGCAGCCCCTGGAACTTGGCCAGGCTGGGGCTGCGGCTGCGGTGGCGGTGCATCTTCCCGGGGCTGGGGCTGCGGGATTTGGGGCCGAGGAGCACCAGCGTGCTGTCATCGTCCTCTTCAGAGGTGCTGTTGGTGCTGTCTGTGGCGCTGCTGACTTGTTCCAAGGTGGGCAAGGAGATCTAGGCCAGGAAAACGGGGAGAGGAGAAGGAAAGTCAACTTTCCTCAAATCACAAGCACTGTTCGTACATCCCCCCCAGGAACCGAGAGAAGCAGGGCCCTGGGGGGCTTTGGGGGCCACAGGCTTCCTGCCCTCCAGATACTCACCTGGAAGGGATCTGTGACTCCCACCATGCAGCTGCAGTTGTTGCTATAGTAGCCAAGGATGTAGTCGCCCTTCCCTTTAGGCAGGCACTCCTCGGGAAAGCTTAGCTAGAGATGGAAGAGAGAAAAAGTGTTGGGGAGGCTGAAGCACATACGCCCGAGACAAATTCCTTGTGTTTCCAATCACACTTGGCCAATAAAGAATTCTATTCTATTCTTATTTCTATCCTATTCTGTTCTGTTCTTATTCTATTCAATTCTATTCTCTAATTCTATTCTACTATTCTTCTATTCTATTCTATTCTATTCTATTCTCTAATTCTATTCTACTATTCTATTCTATTCTATTCTATTCTATTCTATTCTATTCTATTCTATTCTATTCTATTCCATATTCCATATTCCATATTCCATATTCCATATTCCATATTCCATATTCCATATTCTATTCTATTCTATTCTATTCTATTCTATTCTATTCTATTCCTATTCCTATTCCTATTCCTATTCTTATTCCTATTAATTTCTATTCTATTCAATGAAATTGTTCACTGGGGGGGGGAGGGCTTGCTCCCACAGCGCAAATATAACCATCTAGTCAGCCCATCACCGTGGATGTTGCCTCTTTCTGAGATCAAACCTTTTGGCCTGGCAGACAGGAAGCTCCATTTGCTCACATGCAATTACCTGGTAGAGGTGGCTCTCTGTATCTTCCTGCTTGGCCCATACATAGGCTATGTAGTCCTTGCAGTGCCGGAAACCCACCTAAGGGGGGGGGAAAGAAATCCCGAGAAGTTCACTCAGTGCCTCCCCTGTGGCTGCTGAGAGACCCAGGTGATTCTGCTTATCTGTCCACTGCTGTGAGGAATTCACACCGCCTTTTAATTCAGGGGTCCCCAACCCCCTGGGCTGTGGCCTTGAGCCCTTCGGAATTGCAATGATTCACAGTGGCCAGAAAAGTCATAAAGTGGGGCAAACGTTTCACTTAGCGACATAAATGTTGGGCTCAGTTGTGGCTGACTCCCTGTAAGAGTGGTGCCTACTTCCTTTACTCACTATGTACTGATGTATCTTACTCAACCTTCTCGAGGCAACCACTCAGCCTCGGGACTTCTTTGTAAGTTACTAACAGCTTGCCCGACCAGCCCTTCTCACCCGATAGAGGGCGATCCAATCCCAGGAGCTGCGGTGGAAAACTAAGGACGTCCTGTAACGGACCACGGCTTGCTCCGGCTTGGTCCACTCGTCCGCCACTTGCATCTCCACCAGGGGTATATCAGCTCGGGAACCAAACTGCCAAAAAGAGGAAGGATCAACCCTGTTCATCATTCATGGTTATCTCCTTCGCTGTCAATATCCTCTCTCTCTCTCTCTCCTGGGCCCGGTGGCTTGTATTTTTAATACGGTATTGTTTTCTATGTATTTAACAACGCTTGCTTTTAAATATTTACACTTTTGTGGGATCCTTGGTGTTTTCGGAGCCTGGCTTGTTAGCCTCAAGAGGTTTCGTTACCAGGCTAGGTATACAGTTCGTTTAGGGACCGTTTGAAGTTACAACAGCACTGAAAAAGGTGATTTAAGACCGTTTTTCACAGCTACGACCTTTGCCACATCCTCAGGATCACGTGATCCAAATTCAGACGCTTGGCAACTAGCTCATATTGATGACCATCGCAGTATCCCAGGATCATGTGATCCCCTTTTGCGATCGTCTGACAAGCAAAGGGAATGGGGAAGCCAGATTACTTAACAACCTGTCAAAACGTAGTTCTAGGTTGCTTCTCTCCTTGATGAGTTTCCCTCCATCGTTTCTTGTCCTGCCTTTGGGTGCTTTGGAGAATAAGTTGACCCCCCTCTTCTCTGTGGCAGCCCCTCAAATACTGGAATACTGCTATCCTGTCCCCCCCCCCCCGGTCCTTCTTTTCTCTAGAATCTAGATTATCCATACCCAATTCCCACAGGGTGGCGTTTCTGAGCAGACCAGACTAGCATAACTGAAGATCAAAGTAGGAACAGGGCCAAAGTGAGGTTTCTTCCTAAAAGTTCTACTTTGCAGCACGCAGTTAAAGCTCTCAGTGGCACAACCACAGCTATCCTCAGGCTCAGGTGTGTGTGTGTGTGTGTGTGT
>NW_015386539.1:441569-486268 GCF_001527695.2 Protobothrops mucrosquamatus
GTGTGTGTGTGTGTGTGTGTGTCGGGGGGGTATCAATAGGGCTGTGGACTCACCAGTACTGCAAAAACGGAGACCACGGGCTTGTGATCGCTCACAGTGTACTCCATATGGCTGCAATAGCAGAGCTGGGTCACAGTCAAGTTCCCACCGCTGGATCTCCCAGAATGCACTGGGTGGCCACCGCTTTTGATTTTCCATAGGATACGGTCTGTCCAAGCCGGCTTCCGCTTCTTGGCGCTGCGGGGCACAACAGACGGGCAGGAAGTGAGGCCTTAAGTGGGGGCTGGGATAAACAGGCTTTGTGTGTGTCTACTGTAAATCATGATTATGATTGATCGCACAGCCAGCCAGATGTTGTGTCTGGAGCCGGCATCTTTATCCAGCTGTTGAGATCTTCCCAAGGACCTGGGATAGGCAGATGTTCTTTGATGGTGTTAAAAGATAGTGTTGAAGGATGCCAGCTGTTCCAAGTCAAGCTGCCTTTTGCAATTGACAGATGGGGATTTTGTCAATTCCAATTGGGGATTGGGGAATCACGTGACCCCGGGACACAGCAACCGTCACAGCAAATGCCTCACTTAACGACAGAAATTTTGGATTCCATTGTGGTCGTAAGTCGAGGACTACCTCTAAATCAATGCCTCTGCACAGTCCAGGAGTAGATCCTACTAATTCCCAACCCCTCCCCCCAATAGTCCTCCATACCTGGTGTCATACATGTTAGTTCCCACGTCAAATTTAAAGGTCGGGGGGAAGTTGAGGAATCCTTCTTGGAAGCCCTTCAGAATGGGCCACGTGGTTTTTGCAATGTTAAGCTGCAGAAGGAGAGAAGCAAGCTGGAATTAAGGAGAAACTTCCTAACAGAACAATTAACCAGTGGAACTCCTTGCCTCCAGAAGCTGTGGGTGCTCCATCACTGGAGGCTTTTAAGAAGAGACTGGACAGCCGCTTGCCTGGGATGGTCTAGGGCAGGGGTAGGCAACCTTGGCTCTTTTATGACTCGTGGACTTCAACTCCCAGAATTCCTGAGCCAGCCACAAGTCATAAAAGAGCCAAGGTTGCCTACTCCTGGTCTAGGGTCTCCTGCTTGAGCAGGGGGCTGGACTAGACCACCTCCAAGGTCCCTTCCAGCCCTATTCTAGTTGATTGACCTCAACAGGAGAATGTGTCCATCATATAGGCTGCTGCTTCCTGTTCCTCTCCCCCAACCCGCACCCCTGCACACACACACCAGGCACCCATGTGTATTTCTCACCTGGTCCTTCTCCCAGAGCTGATGGAGGATGCTGTTGTCAATGGCGTACTTCACGTAGCGGATGTCCAGGCTCTCAATGCGGAAGTTGAGATCCCCAAACCAGAAGACGAGGCTGGAGGGGAGACACGGGGAAGGAGAAGGCACTCGTGGGGAACTTTTCACAGTCGGATAAAAATCCCATCCGATCATTGATCAGAAGTCACCCAAAATGGACCTTCCGAACTGACACGGCTTCTCCCCAAAGAGGGTGGAGCCAGCCAAGGCACCCACCCTTTCCCCCTGCCCTCCTGGGCTCCTTTCCCCGGGCCGGAAGGACGCAGTAGGTGCTGCTACTCACTCGTGGTCGAGAATGCCGTTGGCCGAGGGCCCCTCGAACTGCTGCAGGTGGAGGATGGTGGTAAAGTCCTCCTTACGCTGCTCCGCCTTCTCCATGTGTGCCGGCAGGTGGCAGTTCAAGAAGCAAACCATGTGCCCGAAGATGGCCAACCGGACACTCACCCCTCCCTTGTTGCCCTGCAAGGGGAGGAAGGCAGAGGATCAATGGGCCATCGGAGTTGCGGGAGGCAGCACCAGGGGCCACGGTGCTCCCACGTGGGAAGAGCTATCTTGGAAAAGCAACATTTGCCAAGCTCAGTCATCGTCATTGTTGTGTCCCGTGCCTGCAGAAGCAGGCGCGGGAAGTTGCAAGAGTCCCAGGCATTTGCAAAAGCTGCCCGGGACCAGACTGACCGGCGCCGGTCTTGCGCGCATGCGCAAGGCGGGAAAAGACTACCTTGTGACTGGGGGAATTGCCCGGGGATCGGAGAGTATAAATAGAGGCTTGCGCGCCTCTGGGGTTTGTCGTTGTTCGTAGAATGGAGCAAACAATAAAGACTTGTTGGAGATGCTTCGTCTCAAGCGCCATTATTCCCAGGACTTAACAGTCATCCTTTCCACTTAGAGCAGTGCCCTCAGGGGGGCATCACCAACATTTGCCCCCCTGAGGCCAATGGAATCGGGGGCTTGGCTGAACAGGGGGAGAGGCAGGACCTTGGAGGGGGCAGCTGTTGTCCTTGGAGAGTGCTGAGCTGAGCCCTTAGCAGCGTGCTAAGCACCAGGACAAGAAACAACAGAGGGAAACAAATCAACCTGGAACTAAGGAGAAACTTCCTGACAGGGAGGACCATTAACCGGTGGAACAGCTTGCCACCAGAAGTGGTGGGTGCTCCATCACTGGGGGCTTTTAAGGAGAGACCGGACAGCCACCTGTCTGGAATGGTCTAGGGTCTCCTGCTTGAGCAGGGGGCTGGACTAGAAGACCTCCAAGGCCCCTTCCAGCTTTATTCCAATCGCTTAATTGCTCCTGCTAGCTTGGTCCCAAATATAAATCATGCCTTGG
This sequence comes from Protobothrops mucrosquamatus, assembly GCF_001527695.2. Taxonomy (NCBI): domain Eukaryota; kingdom Metazoa; phylum Chordata; class Lepidosauria; order Squamata; family Viperidae; genus Protobothrops; species Protobothrops mucrosquamatus. The sequence goes on from NW_015386539.1 coordinate 444,203, forward strand.
TGTCAACTCACTCACCCAGTAACCGCCCAGCCCTGTCCGGGTGCAGTCTGTCTGGATGTTCTGTAGGAAAGGCAGGTGGTAATATTTTGAAAAGACAAACAGGATAACTCCTTGCATCCGTACCGTGCTCACCTGAAACAGCAAAAGGCAGTGAGAGGCACTGAGTTCTAATTCTGAACATCCACATTGCAAATAACCCTAAGACTGGAAGGCTCCTTGGGGAAACGCCTGCCGGATCCCAATCGACCCAGGCTGATCAGAAGAAGGAGCCGCTTCCATTAGTGAAGGCTCTTTGCTCAAAGCAAAAGCATCTCTTGGAAAAACCACACAGCTCTGGAGAAGTAGCAGCTGGCATACGCCGTGATAACACTTCCCTGCCAAACTATTTATATTTCTAATTAAAGCAACCAAAAAAAAAAAAAAAAGGCAGAAGGTTTTTTTTCCCCCCCTTAGATGCATTTTACAAATTGAAGCTTCAACAGTCAGAATTTTAAGGGTTGCAGGGAAATTAATTCAGTTTGATTTTAATTAGAGCCTTTCCAGTTCACACTTCACTTGGTGTGAATGCTACCAATGTGCAAAATCTGTCCTTTTCTGGACTTCGGATCGGGGTTCACGAATAAAAAAAGGGAAACCAGAAATATTTCAGGACAACTGCTTGCAAAAATACATGTTTATAGGAGAATAAACTGCACAACATGGGGACATCAGAATTCCCAGAATTCCCCAGTCCGCACGGTTGAAGTCTACACGTTGTAAAGTGGATGTGTTTGTGTGTGTCAAGGTTGAGAAACTCTGCTTCAAAGACTGTCTAGAAGAGCAGGTGACTTCTGCTTTGGCCGCTTGAGTTGAATCAATCTATCTTTCTGAGCTTCATTCATTTCATGACCGGAGAGGAATCGGCTTATCTGGCCGGCTTTCAGAGTCATGTGGCCGGGTTAGGAAGTGTGGGAGGATGGTTTACAAGGCAGATTACGTGCCTTAAGCCTTGCACTCCCTTTGGCCTGAAAACTGCTCAAAGCAGAGGCAGTTTGAGGGGGATTGGGGGGGGGAATTACTTCCTGAAATTCTCCCCAAATGCTAAAATAACCCAGATTTTGGCCCTATCTATCCCAAGGGTGCTTGGTTTTGTTAGTCGCTCTGCAAATTCCTTTCGGATTTTCCTCAAAGGGGTCCCCAACTCCCAGGTTGCAGCCCACTACCGGGCCTTGAGCCATTCGGAACCAGCCCGTGGAAGTGGAGGGCCAGTGTGTGCACGTGTGTTCCCACTTGTGCGAGCAGCAGGCACAAACGGTGGGCACGCTTGCACAAATGGAGCTACACACGCTTGCCCACTGCCCGTGCGGAACCATCCCCCCCCCCGGCCGTCCACAAAGCTGCAAAGGTTGGGCTTACCAGGACGAAGTTAAAGGGGCTCAACACCTCCATGAAAAGCTCACTCCACTGGTCGGTGAAGAGCGCGTCCTTCAGGCGTTTGTTGAGCATGGAATTCACCTCCTGCAACCTGCAAAACAGTGCAAAATCACCAGCTTTCCCTCGAAGTTTCCAGCTGATCAGCAGCCCGGCTGTTCCCTGGGAACCGGCAAAAATGGGGCGTCTTTCCGCCTTGAGACACGCCAGCCTGTTCTGCGGTGGGAACTCCGGCGTTGCCCCCTCCTCATCCGCCTGTCCCCGTCCTCCTGTGGGATGCTGAACTGGGCTCCCAAACCACCAAAAACCTGGCCACTTTGAAATGCGGGAACACAACTGAAAACGTCGTATCCGAAGCAGAATATCCAGATTCAGCAACAATTTTGTTCCACGCAGCATCAACCTTGTGAACTCTCAAGCTTCCTCTTTCCGCTATGTGTCCAAAATGGACAATAATGAATATTTATATATGTTTATATGTAAGGATGTAGCTTTATACATACATTTCCCTGAAGATAAGACCAGGTCTTATATTATATTTTTGCTCCAAAAGACGCATTAGGGCTTATTTTCCTGTTAGGGCTTATATTCGGGGAAATACGGGACTAAATGCTGGCTGACGATCTTAACGGGGCTTTTTTTATATTACTGCTAGGGCTTATTTTCCAGCTGGGTCTTATTTTCCCAGAAACACGGTATGCATGTATATAGCATGTCCGTACGTGTGATATGTATGTGTACACTTTTGAGAGCAGGCAACAGAATTGCCTTTTTAATGTGTGCCAGCGTGCCCACGGTGAAAAAATGACAATAAAGGTGATCTAGAAAAAGGAGCCACAGATGTTCCAGGAAGTGCGTCTCCCCTTCGCCTTACCCGATGGCAATCATGTCGCTGTCACTGGAGTCCCCTGAGTCCAGGTGCAAGAGNCCAACACCTTGAAGCGCACCCGGAAGGCCACCGGCAGCCAGTGCAGCTCACGCAAAAGCGGTGTTATATGGGAGCGACGAGTCCCTCCCAACACCGCCCGCGCGGCCGCATTCTGGACTAGCTGGAGCCTCCGGATGCTCCTCAAGGGGAGCCCCATGTAGAGAGCATTACAGTAGTCCAGGCGGGAGGTGACGAGAGCCTGAGTGACTGTGCGCAAGGCGTCCCGGTCCAGAAAAGGCCGCAACTGGTATATCAGGCGAACCTGATAAAACGCCCCCCTGGTCACGGCCGACAAATGGTCTTCCAATGTCAGCCGTGAATCCAGGAGGACTCCCAGGTTGCGTGCCCTCTCTGAGGGGGCCAGGATTGACCTCAACAGGAGAATGTGTCCATCATACAGGCTGCTGCTTCCTGTTCCTCTCCCCCAACCCGCACCCCTGCACACACACACACTAAGCACCCATGTGTATTTCTCACCTGGTCCTTCTCCCAGAGCTGATGGAGGATGCTGTTGTCAATGGCGTACTTCACGTAGCGGATGTCCAGGCTCTCAATGCGGAAGTTGAGATCCCCAAACCAGAAGACGAGGCTGGAGGGGAAACACGGGGAAGGAGAAGGAAGTTGTGGGGGACTTTTCACAGACGGATAAAAATCCCATCCGATCATTGATCAGAAGCCACCCAAAATGGACCTTCCGAACTGACATGGCTTCTCCCAAAAGAGAATGGAACCAGCCAAGGCATCCACCCTTTCCCCCTGCCCTCCTGGGCTCCTTTCCCCGGGCCGGAAGGACGCAGTAGGTGCTGCTACTCACTCGTGGTCGAGAATGCCGTTGGCCGAGGGCCCCTCGAACTGCTGCAGGTGGAGGATGGTGGTAAAGTCCTCCTTACGCTGCTCCGCCTTCTCCATGTGTGCCGGCAGGTGGCAGTTCAAGAAGCAAACCATGTGCCCGAAGATGGCCAACCGGACACTCACCCCTCCCTTGTTGCCCTGCAAGGGGAGGAAGGCAGAGGATCAATGGGCCCGAGGGGGGCAGAGGAAATAGGCCATCGGAGCTGCGGGAGGCAGCACCAGGGGCCACGGCGCTCCCACGTGGGAAGAGCTATCTTGGAAAAGCAACATTTGCCAAGCTCAGTCACCGTCATCCTTTCCACTTAGAGCAGTGCCCTCAGGGGGGCATCACCAGCACTTGCCCCCCTGAGGCCAATGGAATCGGGGGCTTGGCTGAACAGGGGGAGAGGCAGTAACTTGGAGGGGGCAGCTGTTGTCCCTGGGGAGTGCTGAGCTGAGCCCTTAGCAGCGTGCTAAGCACCAGGACAAGAAACAACAGAGGAAAACAAATCAACCTCGAACTAAGGAGAAACTTCCTGACAGGGAGGACAATTAACCGGTGGAACGGCTTGCCACCAGAAGTTGTGGGTGCTCCATCACTGGGGGCTTTTAAGGAGAGACTGGACAGCAATCTGTCTGGAATGGTCTAGGGCAGGGGTAGGCAACCTTGGCTCTTTTATGACTTGTGGACTTCAACTCCCAGAATTCCTGAGCCAGCATAGCTGGCTCAGTAATTCTGGGTGTTGAAGTCCACGAGTCATAAAAGAGCCAAGGTTGCCTACCCCTGGTCTAGGGTCTCCTGCTTGAGCAGGGGGCTGAACTAGAAGACCTCCAAGGCCCCTTCCAGCTTTATTCCAATCGCTTAATTGCTCCTGCTCGATTTCTCCAGCTGGGTCCCAAATATAAATCACGCCTTGGTGCCAACTCACTCACCCAGTAACCGCCCAGCCCTGTCCGGGTGCAGTCTGTCTGGATGTTCTGTAGGAAAGGCAGGTGGTAATACTTTGCAAAGACAAACAGGATAACTCCTTGCATCCGTACCGTGCTCACCTGAAACAGCAAAAGGCAGTGAGAGGCACTGAGTTCTAATTCTGAACATCCACATTGCAAATAACCCTAAGACTGGAAGGCTCCTTGGGGAAACGCCTGCCGGATCCCAATCGACCCAGGCTGATCAGAAGAAGGAGCCGCTTCCATTAGTGAAAGCTCTTTGCTCAAAGCAAAAGCATCTCTTGGAAAAACCACACAGCTCTGGAGAAGTAGCAGCTGGCATACGCCGTGATAACACTTCCCTGCCAAACTATTTATATTTCTAATTAAAGCAACCAAAAAAAAAAAAAAAGGCAGAAGGGTTTTTTCCCCCCCCTTAGATGCATTTTACAAATTGAAGCTTCAACAGTCAGAATTTTAAGGGTTGCAGGGAAATTAATTCAGTTTGATTTTAATTAGAGCCTTTCCAGTTCACACTTCACTTGGTGTGAATGCTACCAATGTGCAAAATCTGTCCTTTTCTGGACTTCGGATCGGGGTTCACGAATAAAAAAAGGAAAACCAGAAATATTTCAGGACAACTGCTTGCAAAAATACATGTTTATAGGAGAATAAACTGCACAACATGGGGACATCAGAATTCCCAGAATTCCCCAGTCCACACAGTTGAAGTCCACACATTGTAAAGTGAGTGTGTTTGTGTGTGTCAAGGTTGAGAAACTCTGCTTCAAAGGCTGTCTAGAAGAGCAGGTGACTTCTGCTTTGGCCGCTTGAGTTGAATCAATCTATCCTTCTGAGCTTCATTCATTTCATGACCGGAGAGGAATCGGCTTATCTGGCCGGCTTTCAGAGTCATGTGGCCGGGTTAGGAAGTGTGGGAGGATGGTTTACAAGGCAGATTACGTGCCTTAAGCCTTGCACTCCCTTTGGCCTGAAAACTGCTCAAAGCAGAGGCAGTTTGAGGGGGATTGGGGGGGGGAATTACTTCCTGAAATTCTCCCCAAATGCTAAAATAACCCAGATTTTGGCCCTATCTATCTCAAGGGTGCCTGGTTTTGTTAGTCGCTCTGCAAATTCCTTTCGGATTTTCCTCAAAGGGGTCCCCAACTCCCAGGTTGCAGCCCACTACCGGGCCTTGAGCCATTCGGAACCGGCCCGTGGAAGTGGAGGGCCAGTGTGTGCATGTGTGTTCCCACTTGTGCGAGCAGCAGGCACAAACGGTGGGCACGCTTGCACAAACGGAGCTACACGCGCTTGCCCGCTGCCCGTGCGGAACCATCCCCTCCACCAGCCAGTCCACAAAGCCGCAAAGGTTGGGCTTACCAGGACGAAGTTAAAGGGGCTCAACACCTCCATGAAAAGCTCACTCCACTGGTCGGTGAAGAGCGCGTCCTTCAGGCGTTTGTTGAGCATGGAATTCACCTCCTGCAACCTGCAAAACAGTGCAAAATCACCAGCTTCCCCTCGAAGTTTCCACCTGATCAGCAGCCCGGCTGTTCCCTGGGAACCGGCGAAAATGGGGCGTCTTTCCGCCTTCAGACACGCCAGCCTGTTCTGCGGTGGGAACTCTGGCGTTGCCCCCTCCTCATCCGCCTGTCCCCGTCCTCCTGTGGGATGCTGAACTGGGCTCCCAAACCACCAAAAACCTGGCCACTTTGAAATGCGGGAACACAACTGAAAACGTCGTATCCGAAGCAGAATATCCAGATTCAGCAACAATTTTGTTCCACGCAGCATCAAACTTGTGAACTCTCAAGCTTCCTCTTTCCGCTATGTGTCCAAAATGGACAATAATGAATATTTATATATGTTTATATGTAAGGATGTAGCTTTATACATACATTTCCCTGAAGATAAGACCAGGTCTTATATTATATTTTTGCTCCAAAAGACGCATTAGGGCTTATTTTCCTGTAAGGGCTTATATTCGGGGAAATACGGTACTAAATGCTGGCTGACGATCTTAACCAGGGCTTATTTTATATTACGAAAAATCCTGCTAGGGCTTATTTTCCCGCTGGGTCTTATTTTCCCGGAAACACGGTATGCATGTATATAGCATGTCCGTACGTGTGTTATGTATGTGTACACTTTTGAGAGCAGGCAACAGAATTGCCTTTTTAATGTGTGCCAGCGTGCCCACGGTGAAAAAATGACAATAAAGGTGATCTAGAAAAAGGAGCCACAGATGTTCCAGGAAGTGCGTCTCCCCTTCGCCTTACCCGATGGCAATCATGTCGCTGTCACTGGAGTCCCCTGAGTCCAGGTGCAAGAGGGAGGCCACGTCGCTGGGGGGCATGGAGCTGCCGACGTTCCACGTCACCACCGTGATGCTGGGGAGACAGGAAAAGCCAACCACGTTACCCCGACATTTGCTAGGCCTGAGCTGATCCCTCTCCCGGAGGAAGGGGCCCCTTCCAGAGCTGTTGGGAGACCTCTACCGCAGCCTCGCCCTTCAATTGCACTGCCCCATCATTCCCAGCCAATCTGGATCGAGGCATTCCAAGGCTGTAAGATCCCTTGGGAAGTTGGAAACACAATCCGGAAGAGGTCAGCAACAAATGACTTCTGTGCAATTAAAATTGTGGGATGGGACAACTCCCCCTCTGACACCGAAAGAAATAGTGGAATAGAATCACGAAAGAAAGGATGAAGGACGAAATGAAACATGAATGACAAAAATTAAACTTGTTTTTTTAATTACTTTAAATAATCAAATAGTCCTGCAGCTAGCTCGCCGGTGGCAAGTTGGCCATGGAAAGTTGTTCTGCAGTGAGTTGACTGTGAATGTTGTTGTCCCATTCCGCAATTTTAATTATACAGAAGTCATTTGTTGTTTTGACTTCTTCCGGATTGTGTTTCCAACGTCCCAAGGGATCTTAGAGCCCTGGAATGTCTCCATCATCTCCTATCCAGATGCTTCATCACGTGTAACACCCTTGCCTAAACTGTGGTTGGCTAATCTGTGGTCCAGTGTGCTGGGAGGACCCCATCCTCCCCTCCCCAAATTCTACATCATAAACCTCTGGAGATGTGTTTCTCTTTCATGGCTAAAGAAACAAACTTGACAGCAGTAAAAATATCTCCGGGGAAAATAGCTTGGGGAGAACTCCATATCCTTGACTGCATTAATGGGGTTTAGAAATGAGGATGTCAGGAGCTCTATAAATGGAAGCGGGGCAGTTGATGGGGGGGCGTGGATTCTAGGCAATGTCGCTTGACTTCCAGCAACTACCCACGTTTGCATCTTGAACAGCAAGTCAAGAGGCCTGCAAGCAAGAAGGAAGAAGCGAGCTTGACTGGGTCTGCCTCCACACACACCCCCCCAAAGCCTTACGTGGGGGATGTGGGGCCGGTTGGAGTTATGCAAGAATCCCTAGCCCTGGGGGCTGCCAACCCCTCCTGGGACCAACCATCAGGAGACTCTGCAGCAGGCATGGACCAGCAGTTGAGGATGGGGCAGAGGGAGTCGAAGTTCTCCAGAACTTAAGGCACATCCTGACACATAAAAAGAACCACTGGCCACCTTAATCTGGGAAGAAAAACAGAATCCAAACTCCAGGCTTTTCTTAGGGTTAATTAAAATGACACTTGTGTAGACGCCCGAATTCTCCGGCAAAGGGTCCCCCCCAAAATTCCAGGATGGTTTTGGCTTATGATGCTTCATCATTTCTGCTCTCTGCCAGAATAAGTCAGCTGCAGGCATCAGCTCTGGTAAGAAACAGTCTGGGGATTATGGTTTCTCGGCTTTCCAAGCTACAGGGACCAACTGTTTCTTTTGCCCTTGGATGATAATAGTGACCTGACACTATTGAAGTTGAAGTCCAGGTTAAAGCATCTCCCAAAGGGGACAGGTGGGACCCTTCCTCAAACAGGCTCAGTGAGCAAAGGCTTGCCCTGGTTGCCCTTCAGATGGGCTGGATCTCTGTCAGCATTTATTTCCATCTTCTGACGTAACCTCTTCAATTTCTTGTCCTTTTTTTCCCTCGAATCTTTTCCATTTTAGCCTCATTTTGCGAGTCTGATGGATTGAACGTGACATTACCCTCACCCTTACACTCACATTTGTAAACATTTCTCTGAGCACGTGTGCCTGGTGTAGCATGGCCTGAGATGCCCCATTTTTTTTTCACGTGTCAGTTTGCATTTTGATCCGTCCTGCTCTCCCGTAAGCTTCTCCAGCCCCAGCTGAAGAACTGCAGGGCAAAATGCGCAGAAGGCCAACTACGGAAAGCAAAGAATTTTTAGTTTGTGTGTCTCGCTGTAAAAATGAGAATTGAACCTGGACTTCAACTCCCAGAATGCATGCAGGCTGTGTAATTCTGGGAGTCAAAGTCCACCCAGGTTTATTTTACTTCATTTGTTGATTAAATTTATGTTAAATTTATGTGCCGCCTATGGCTTATAGATTGATAATAGCAATAGCACTCAGACTTATATACCGCTTCGCAGTGCTTTACAGCCCTCTCTAAGCGGTTTACAGAGTCAGCAACCTGCCCTCAACAATCTGGGTCCTCATTTTACCGGCCTCAGAAGGACGGAAGGCTGAGTCAACCTTGAGCCGGTCAGGATCAAACTCCTAGCAGTGAGCAATGAGTTAACCTGCAGTACGGCATTCTAACCACTGCACCACCACGGCTCTAAAGATAAAAAGCTAAATATAAAAACAGTTAAAATTAATGAAACGTAGAGACTAAAACCAAGGGTGCAGACGGCATGGAGGGAGGGTGTGTGTGTGTGTGTGTGTATGTGTGTCTTTTGTACCCCAGCAATCACCTCCAGCAAAGAGCGTCCCCATCGGGGCCCTAAGCCAGCCATCAGAACCAGGTTTTAAATTCCTTCTGGAACGCCACGAAGATCCATCCTCGGTCTTAAGGATTGCTCTAAAGCTACGTCTCTGTGAATGAGAGAAGGGGGGGCCTTTTGTGCATACAGCTTCATAAAAACATCATCGCCAGGCGCACAGCTGGCCTGCCCCCTCCCCAGCCATGGCTGAGGCTAGTCTTGATTCGCTGATTGCATTCGGGGGGGGGGGATGGACACCCTCTCCATCAGTAAAATCCCCGGGACATTGTAAAAACTGAAAGGAAACAAAAAAACACAAGCAAACCCCTATTTTCCTATTTCTATTTTTCTCTAACAGAGCACTGGAGAAATAGCACACTATTCATTGATAAGGGGGAAAAAAGGCAGATTCGTGTTTCCTGTGCCTGCCTTTTACCAAAATCACCCTTTGGGGGCTCTGAAATACAACGCAGGGATGAGTAAATCTGGGTTACCATGGAGACCACCGTCCCCCCTCCTTACCTATTTAATCCGACAATGTGGTTTACTTGCAGCAAGTGTTTACGAGGGTGTTTACGTGTTCGCACAATAGGCTTAACCAGGTCGGTGAAATAAAAGAACTGCCTTTTTCACATCATCTGTTTCATTCCTTCTCGCCTGGATTCACTGCCTGTGGCTTAATGTATTTTGGTCAACTCAGACCGCGACGCAACGTATAGTACACAGACCGGTGGTTCATATTTGTGACGGTTGTAGCGTCATCAGGGGTCACGTGATCCCCTCCTGCGACCTCCTGATAAACAGTCAATGAGGAAGCCAGATTGCCTTAACAACCGGGTTACTAATTTATCAACTGCAGCGATTCACTTAACAAATGTGGCAAGGAGGGTCGTAAAATGGGGCAAAACACACCAAACAAATGTCTCACTTAATAGAAATGTTGGGCCCGTCGTCGTAAGTCGAGGACTACCTGTATCGTGCAAAGACAGGGGTGCCTTTCAAACCAGCTGCTTCGGGGTGGGGGGAAGGACTAAGTAGCTTTCCCAGACTCTGACTATCAAGCACAATCAACTACAAGTCTCATGATCCCCAGCTGGAGTGTCCACTGGGAAGAAAAGATAACTGGTTAAACCCGGAATTTCTTTCTGATGTCTAGGGAGATCCTCCATCATCCAGGTCATGGCTGTCCCAAAGGGGCTTTTCCTCTGCACGTAACCAGAGGAACTCTCTCCCGGGAAAGACGAGACAGGTCTTGCCCAGAGGTCTTGAGGAGCGTATGCCGGGGGATGCAAACAAGCCAGGTCACAACCTTCGGGTCCTGCAAGGAACACCCCACACCCTTGCAAAGCCCACGAAAAGCTCTCCTGCCCATCTACAACTTTGGCTCCGTTGAGTAACCAGAGCCCCACTTGAGAGCAGGTTCCTAGACCTCATGGGGGTCAGCTGGAGCGGTGACGCCTCCGGCCCATCCGTTCATGACAGATGCCACTCACCTTTCCAAGGCAATCTGCTCCACATTGCAAAAGGAAGTCTGAAGCATGCCAAGCAGCCGTCAGGTAAACATTCTCTCTCCGGAGTTATGGAAATACTCTTGTCCTGCCTTTCCCGTCTGAAGCAACTCTGGGTGGCACGGAATCGGCAGCCTGAATCATGCTGGCTGCGTCCCCCGTCAGGCCAGCTGCACCAGAAACGCATTCATTCACCTTTAGCTTTAACCTTGGCTACCTGGAGGGAGGGGGGAAGAGGCGAGGCACGCCCTGCAAGCACAGCCCGTTCTCTTGCGACTTGCACCAACGCAGAAACCGACTTAACTCAGTCACCCAAGGACGCTGGCTGAGGGAAGGCAGCCACTGCTTCTCAAAGGGCTGCTGAGCAGGTAAACCTGCTTCTAAGAGGTAAGTTCTGAAGACCTCTTCAGGAAGCACGACCCTCGGGGTCCACAACAATTCGCCAAGGTCAACTCGCCCCGGCCAACTCACTGCGGCCAACGCATCACGGCGGGACAATTTGCCGCGGGACAAGAGTTACGCTAATATCAAAGAAAAGGTGGGACAGAAATCGTGAAAGAAAGGATGCGAAAAGAGGGACGGACTAAAATATGATTGACGAAAATTCAAATATTTTTAAATTTAGTTTGAATAATTAAATCGGATCGTTCAATTGTCTCGTGGCTGTGGCAAGGAAGCACAACCTCTTAGCTTTATTCCATTTCTACTCCAGGTTTCCACCCGGGAGGAGGGCAGCCTCTCTCCTTTTCATCCTCGCAACTTGCTTGTGAAGGAGACTGGCCCAAAGTCCACAGGAGCACCCTAATTGGACCTGGGGCCTTGTATCTGCCTGGATTCAGCTCACCACTAACCACTCCAAAAGACTTACCTTTGTGAGCCTGGAAGAGTTCTTAGCAAGTTGCCTTAAAGGGGGTAGAGCCAACGGTGCAGTCAAAGTTGCCTCCAGCCCCCTCCCAATTCCTATCCCCTAATTTAGCTGTCGGAAGAAACCACGAGAACTGGACTGAAACAAAACCGAAGTCAAGAGCCTGAAGTCCACACGCCTTCAAACTGCCCCGGTTGGGGAGCATTGGCACCCATGCCTTCCCCCAAGTTGCTTCAGGCTCTTCCGCCTGCTTTTGCGTTACAACTTTACTCCATCTCCCCACCGCACGCCCACTTGCCCGCCCACCCACCTCCGCTGCGTCTCACCGGAACTCCTTGTCCTGCCTTGTTTGTGGCCGGCCAAATCTTTCCAGAAAGTTCTCTGCGCGGTTGGTATTGCTGCTCCGCGGGTCTTGCAGTTGGGGTGACAGACGGACCCTGGAGTAGGAGGTCAGTTCCTCTGACTCGGCTTTGGAGAGCATGGCGGATTTGGAAGGCCCCATCCTGCCCCCTGACAGATACTCGCTGGAGATGGCTTTGGAGAGAGACCCCAGCCGGTGGGACGAGGCCGGCCGGCTCAGGCAGATGTGGTCACTGGATTCGGCCTTGGGGAGGGAGTCCTTCAGTTCCACAGTGGCCAGGATGCCCGAAGACAGAGGATCCAAGGCGCAGAGGTCAGGAAGAGCCCCCCTGCTTGGGGACTGGCTAAGTTTCATGGAGGGAGACAGGCTGGACAGGGAGGAGGAGCTGCCAGATCCAGGGGACAAGGGGCGCAGCTCTACCGGAGACCGCAAAGTTGGGGTGCTGTACCCTGAGCCTTCAGGCTGGACTCTGCCGATCTCCAAGGAGAGAGGCGGGATTGGCCGGCCGCCAGCCTGTTCTTGGGGTTCACTTTCTGCTCTTCGGCGAGACCCGTCTGGCTGCAGCCGCGCGTGGAAGGGTTCGCCCAGAGAGTCGGGCCTTGTCCCGCTTGGCATCTGCCCTCCGATGTACGATGACCCGCTCGATCCCTCCGGCTGGTAGCGGATGGTTCCCTCCGGGACAAAGGGGACGGCGGCTGGAGAGAAAGCCCCCGGAGACGGCAGCGCCACAATGCTCCCTCGAGGGGGGATGGGGTGCGAGGGTAGCGGGGAGGGTGGTCCTGGGTGCCCCAGATCCATCTAAAAGAAAAGATAAAATAAGGTAAGATGATACGATGGTTCACTGCTTTGGGCACAGAATGTCCTGCAAAGGTAGCAATTATCTCTTGTTCCTCCAATTTCAGCTTGACGGGTGATTCCCAACCCATCTGCGGGTCTGGAGTTCCAGGAGAAAATACGGATTCCTTCTGAAAAAGGGCCTTGAGCGGTTTCCCCTGGCTGAGGTTCCATCTTGCACAAAGCCTTAGTCTGATTTCCCGTGCTGTGGTCAACAAGCCACCCTTGGCTAGGTTCACACAACACGCTAAGCCACGTCTGAATGATAAAAGCCAGATATTTCTGACCCGGCTACTAGGCTGCCCTATGGCTCGCACCCTGTTCTAACAATTCACTTGGGTTATGCGGCTTCTGGGAGGAGAATGCTCTGAGGCCAAAAGCTTACGGGGCTCCATTGCTGGCTGGCCCTGGGCGATACCGGGACCCATGCGATCTGGGCCACCTCCAGGTCTTCGTCCGAGGAGTCCCTCGCCATGGTGCCATCTCCTGGCCCCTGCAGGAGGCTGCCCCTCTTGCCTGCCAACAGCCGTGGAACTTTGGCACCACCGGGGATTCTCTGCCCATCTCTCCAAGGGGCTGCAGCCCCCACAGGCCTGGCGGGAGCGAGAGGCTGAGCTGGGAAGGGCCGCGGGGGACCGCCCATCCCAGGTGCGGACCCTCATGCCAGGGGGGTCTGCGACCACTCACCACAGCCAATTCACCACTGGTCAACTCATCCAGCCAACCTGCCACGGGACAAGAGTCACACTAATACCAAAGAAACAGTGGAAGAGAATCATGAAACAAAGGGCGCCAAAGGAGGGACAAAACTGAAATGTGAATAACAAAGATCAAATGATGTTTAAATTGTTTTAAATAATTAAACTGAATTGTTGCATTGTCCCACGGCGAGTTGGCCGTGACGAGTTGGCAGTGGTGAGTTGTGCCATCCCGATGCCAGGAGCCCTTTGAAAGGCCAGACTCAGACTGCCCGAGGTCAAACTCCCTGGACACGGAACCATGGCTCCGGGGGAGCAGAGAGACCATGGCTTGCCTTGCTTCTTCCTGGGACGATTTGCTACTTCCCTGGTTAGTCCTTAACCAGGTTCCAGCCTAGCTAGCTTTGCAGCATCATCCCAAGGTTGGCCAGCTGCTGCCACAAGCTGTGGATGGGCAGCCAGGACAAAAACTAACAAGAGTTCCTCATATTTACATTTCCAACCGAATTTGTCAACGTAATTTCTCTTTAGAAACATATTTAGGCAGTTGCTCTTTTCTGCCCACAAAGACTACAATAGCCATCTTTGCAGGTCAAAGGGGGGGGCGGGGGAGTGTCACCGCACACCCAAGGTTCCTGGTTGTGCCCTTTCGCTTCACAAATTTAAACTGAGTTTCAAATTTAAACTGAGTGTCCAACTGATGTTAGCTTACTTCATTCAACTCTACTTAAATCATCTGGAGCAGGAGAATTCGTGAAATTATTGTATGATAAATCGAAGCGGGGTTTGCACGCTCTCTTTTGTAGAACTTGACCTGGATTCAAATATCACTTGTTTGGTGTGATGTGCCAACCCCGTTGCAAGCGGCTTTAGCAACAAAACCGTGCTTAAAAAAAAACTTGTGGTTTAGCACAATGGGTGGATCCAGCCTGCAGCTGAGTTTATTAGGGCATCATTTGAATTTTGAGCCTGTCTGACACCACAGGGACTCTGAGTGGATTCTAATGAACAAACTTAGAAAGAAAACCTCCATCAAAAGCAGAAAATACTGGTGACCAAGACACAATTCAAACTGAAGTGGCACGGCCACCATCCTAATCCACGGGCCTGGGAGAACCATCAGAGGAGTCACTGAAGGGGGTCCAACTGGCAAGTCAAACACAAGGAGTTCCCCAAAACCAGCATTATGTGGTAATTGACTGCGTTCACACAAGAAATTCAACCCGTGAATCAGTTTGGTGGTGTCCTTGAAGCACCCCATTCGGTGGCCCTGTCAGAAGTTGGGAAAATTTCCTTTCTTTGGGCCAGGAGCCAAGCGTGGGGCTGAACAGTCCGGGGATCAAGTAACTTTTAATGCATAATAGATGCCAAGAGCAGAGTGAAATTATATCCCCTTTTCTCAGGTGTGTAAGTGATCTCCGGAAAGCAGATGATCCTGTCCACTGTTCACTCAGGTATCGATCCGTTCCCCCCCCCCCGTTCGCCCTGGCCAGGATGCTTCTCGGCTGCAATTCCATGCTCCCAACAGTCAGGGAGGGCATCCTGGGGGCACCTGGAAGCTGAGCAGGAATGTCCACCACGACCTCCCCAATCTCAGGCCAGTCCCTGGACTTTGGGCCACCAAGTTTCCTTCCAGGACTCGGAATGAAATCCAGGACGGACAAATGCACACCTGCACTCAAACCCCCTCGGGCTCTTAAGTCACTAAATGAGGGCACAAGGGCTCCATGCCAGCCGTGGCCACTGATGCCCAATTCTCTTCTCCCGTCAGCCCCCCAAGAGGCAAGCTGCCAGGCCCCCTTTTTTCTGAGCATCTCCAGCTGATTCTCCCTCCGCAGTCCTCCCCCCAGAGCCCCCTCCTTAACCCCTTGGAGCACAAGTTCTCTCCAGGACCCTTCTTCTTCTTCTTCTTCTAACGGACGGTCCCCTGCCTCAGTTTCCCCTTCTCCCGGAGAGGACCCAAGAGCGAAGGGCGAGAGCCGAGTCTCCTGCAGCCCTGCCGGTGCCCTTCATCTCTCCTCTCCACCCCCTGGAAGGTGCTGAGCGAAGCAGAAGCTCCCCTTCCTGGGAACCTGGGTGGAAGGGCACCTCGGCAGGCAGATGGGGGGGGGGAAGGGGGGGCAATAAAGAGAATGGGCAGCCTGGGTGGCATTCAGGAGCCTGGGGAGGGAAACTGCCCCTTCCCTCTTTTAGTTCTCTCCCTGGTTCTTTGAACCTCCACAGAGACCCCTCAGCCCGGGGTCCCCCCCCGGGGTCCCCCCCCCATCAGAGGACAACAGCAATTGCAAAGGGAAACGAAAGGCGAAGAAGAGCAGAACAGAAAACGGTGTGTTTGTGTGTGCGTGATGGATTGATTGATTTCCCGAGGACTGTGCCGAATCCCCCCCTCCCCACGACAGCCCCGTCTGAGTCCACGCGGGGCGAAAAGGAAGCCCGCCCGGGGTCTTCTGTCCCGGGAAAGGGGCTCCATCCCGGCCCCCGCGCATCTCTTCGGGGACTCCCACGGGGGGTGGGGGTGGTGGCGGCGGTGGTGGTAGGAGAAGGGAGGAGAGAAATCCGGGCAAGCCTCGGACACGCGCGCTCGCTCGCTCGCGCGCCGCTCCAGCCGGCCGCCTACACGTGCGCCCGGGACCCGCGCGCTTTCTCACGTGCACGGCGACCCGGCCTCGGCAGACCCGGCGGCGGGTTCCGGCCGGCTGCGCCGCGCGCGGCTCTCCCATCCCTGCCCTCCACGCGCCTCCCGGCCACCTGCCGCCCGGCCCGGACTCACCTTGCGCCAGCCCGCCGGCTCCCCCGCTCGGCCCCTGGGCAGCGCCTGCCGGCTCCTCCCGGCGCTCCGGCGCGGCGGCGGCTCCATCCCGGCGCTCCGGCTGCCGCTCCGCCGCCCTGGCCGCCGCCGAGCCTCCTTCGCCCGGGCGCTGGTGGCGTCACCCTCCGGGGGGACGTAAAGGCACCGCAGCCCCGCTCGGCCTCCCCGCCGCTGCCGCCGCCGCCGCCGCCGGCTCGGGAAGGAGGAGGAGGAGGAGGAGGAGAGCCGGCTGACGTGAGCGCCGCCCGCAGCCGCCGGCTTCCGGGAAGGCTCCCCGCTGCCTGCCCTCCGGGCCAAGCAAGTTTCTAGTCCTCAGGACACGACTGCGGTCCGGGATGCGTCGCAGAGACCGTGGCTGAGCGCAGCGGAGGTGGCCTTCCTCGGCTGGCCCGCACAACGACCTCCCTCCTCCCCAGTCTCTGACAAACGCGCAGGTCGTGATGCGAAACACCGGAGGGGAGGAGAGAGATCAAATGGATGGATGGAAAGAGAGGAAGGAGAGGAGAGAAGAGAAGAGAAGAGAGGAGAGGAGAGGAGAGGAAGAAAGATCAAATGGATGGATGGAAAGAGAGGAGAGGAGAGGAGAGGAAAGAGGAGAAGGGGAAGGGAAGGGAAAGGAAGGGAAGGGAAGGGAAGAGAGGAGAGGAGAGGAAAGTTGACATCCACGGCTTCTGCTTCTGGTGCTGCCGGCCATCGGCTTCCACAGGTGAACCCGGAGCGGCTGCAGAGAGAGGCGGCTTCAGTGAGCTGGTGAATTCACTGACCTGGGGTTGTTTAATCTCTAAAGCTTTAAGTTTGATGCTCTAAAAGTTTGCAGCCAGGGTCCCCTCCTCCCCATCCTGCCAGCTCCCTTGGGGGGCTTCCTTCCCATCCCTGGAATCAGCTGCCCTTCTTCCTTCCCTGTTTCCCTGCAGGGCCACCAAGAGCTTTTGGTGGTAATGAGGGGGGTCCCTTTCCCAGTTACGACCTTTCCAGCATCCCCAGGATCACTTAACAACCGAGGCAAGAAAAGTCATAAAATGGGGCAAAACCCACTACACAAATGTCTCCCTTAACAACAGAAAGCTTTGGGCTTCTGTTTGTGGTGGTAAGTCAAGGACTGCCTGTATTCTGCTTCAAAAGAGTGACAGGAGAATTCCCAGAAGACAAAGAACCCCTGCCTCCAGGTAAAACACCCAAAGTCAAGCTTGAAGGGCTTTTCCTTGGGATGAAAAGTAAGGAAGCGGAAAGCTTATGCCACTTATATTTGCTATAAAATATCTTGTTTCAAGCTAATGCAGCACCCCAGCTCCAGGAAGTATAGTGTCATTCTTCTTTTCTTTATTTTATTTCATTTTTCCTTGCTAGAACAGGTGCACAACCCGGGATTTGGGATAAAATCCAACAAGTTTCATCAGCGCCCAGCACTTTGCAAAAAACAAAACAAATCAAAACACACACACACACACACACAAGCCACCTCTTCCGAGGAATGACAAGTCTGACATCCATTTGGAAGCTCTGCCCCCTGGTGGTTGATCATCACATTACAACCAGGTGGCAGAAACGTGGTTAAATTCAGGTGAATGGATCTTAAAATAAAAATTGTTGCATGAACGACAGGCAGAGAGTGATTCTTGGCAGAATATGACGCCAGTCTCCTGCAGGTTAAAACAAAGAAACTGGCACAGCAAGCTATGTTTATATATAGCCTGGCTAGAGAGAAGTTCCCTGAAGACGCGCTCCAGCACAAGTCCAAAAGCTGGGAAGTCAAAACTTTTGGTCTCAGTGACCAACCCAGATTGGATCCTGAAACATTATCCTGGGACACGTATGTTCACCTTCATTCATAAGGAACATGCAGCTTGCTATTGTCAGGCGCTGTATGAGTGCGAGATTCTTTTTTTAAAAAAAATTGTATCAAAGGGAGACTTTCCAAAATGTGGCAGAGTCTCCTTTACTGCCTTGGCAAATGCAATACATTAAAAAAAAAATCAGACTGAGAGCAAATTAATTTCCAGCATTCAGTTGTTTCGTGCTGCCAAATTTCAAGAGGAAACATAGACACTGCACCGGGTCTTTTTAAAAAAAAAAAAAAAATATTGACTGTTAATACGAACAGGTAATTTATCTGATTAGAAATCTAAAGAGGGTAGAATAAGCAATTGAATCAAGAGATCTTTTGTCTTCTATGCAGAGTGGAGGAAGCATCTAAATCTGGATTTACAGGTTTAGCATACCGTTGGACCAAAAATGAATTTCTGAAAGCAGCACAGCGAGTGCAGCCCTCTGCTAAGCAGGATCAGCCTTGGTTAGTATTTGGATGGGAAGCCAGTAGGAAATCCCAGAGCTTAAGCTGGATTGAGGAATCCCTCCAAAATCCCAGGAGCTGACAGAGACAAACCACTTCAGTGGAAAAATCCTGGAGGTCCCCAGGAATCTAGCTTGGCTCAGTGGAGTCTTTAATTCAGATTAACAGAATAACAGAGTTGGAAGGGACCTTGGAGATCTTCTAGTCCAACCCCCTGCTCAAGCAGCTTCTACTATGTAGAAAAGTAGTTGAAAGAGATTGATGGAGCACCCACAACTCCGTTCCACCAATTAATTGTTCTCACTATCAGGAAGTTTCTCCTTAGTTCTAGGTTGCTTCTTTCTTTGATAAGCTTTCATCCGTCACTTCTTGTCCTGCTTTCAGGTGCTTTTGAGAATAGGTTGACCCCTCTTCTTTGTGGCAGCCTGTCCACCATCCCCCTTATATATTGTTGTTGTTGTTCATTGCGAAGTCGTGTCCGACCCATCGCGACCCCATGGACAACGTTCCTCCAGGTCTTCCTGTCCTCTATCATCTTCTGGAGTCCATTTAAGTTCACGCTTATATATTAGGAAATTGCTATTATGTCACCGCTAGTCCTTCTTTTCATTAAACTAGACATACTCAACTCCAGCAACCGTTCTTCATATGTTTTGGCCTCCAGTCCCCTGATCATCTTTGTTGTCCTTCTCTGCACTCTTTCTAGAGTCTCAGCATCTTTTTTGTATCACAGCAACCAAAACTGGATGCAGTTATTCCAAGTGTGGCCTTACTGAGGCATTATAAAGTGGTATTAACGCTTCACGTGATCTCGCTTCTATCCCTCTGTTAATGCAGCTTAGGATTGTGTTGGCTTTTTTGGCAGCTGCCACACACGGCTGGCTCCTATTTCAGGGATTGTCCATACCTGTGCATTTCTACAGGTTCCATACCTGTGCATTTCTACAGATTTCAACCTATGCCAGTCGCTTCTAGGCCTACCTGTGCCTGCAAAGTACTCCCCAGCACTTCATTTGAGCCCAGCACAGATAAGCTGTCTATTTGCAGAGAGAAAAGCTTTAACAATGGTGGCCTTTCAGACATGCAACCCCACTTCCAGGAGAAGCTGGTCCCTGGACTTAAAGGGGTTGCATCCACCCCTTTAAGGAGTTTTGTTTTGTGTCACAAGGCTTGCCAAGGATTGCGTCTTTTCCTTTTATTCCCAGCACAGGTGCCCGTTTGCCCCGCGCAGGGGTGAATCACGGCTCAGAAGCCGGCGGACGCTCTGGAGACGCTCGGCCAGCCCACGACTATATTTTCTCTGATTCACCAACTCCCCACCTGCTTACCAGTTTCTAACACTTGCCGTGACTCACGCAGCCTTTCTGCCAAGCCAGGAGTCCTGATGTGGCTATTATTAACTGCGATATTCTTAGAAGTTTCGCTCCCTGTCTCATGCGGGGGAATCGGGGCAGAGAAAGGCGATGCCCGAGGGGGGTCTCTTCAATTTTTGGCAATCTGCCCCCAGGAGCAACAGGGATACAGGAAGCAGATTTTTTTTGTCCCCCGCAGCAAAACAGGCCCTTCCCTATTTTTGCAGAGGAAATTACACGGATGTGTCAGTGAAGTTCCTCGGTGACGGAACTCAAAGATTTTCACCTTACTTGATTTAAAAACAAAACAAAATTGAAAAGTATGATGTTGAGGGTGAAGGTTCGTTCACCGAGTTTGTGGGTTGGTTTCCGAACATTTAATTACCATGCTAGGTAACATCTTCAGCGGAGATTAGGGGGTATCAGTGTCGGTGTTCTGTTTATGTATGATGTTATGTAGGAAGCAGAGAATGGGGAAATTTTTCCGGGATCAAAACTATTTTTCTTTCTCTTTCTTTCTTTCTTTCTTTCTTTCTTTCTTTCTTTCTTTCTTTCTTTCTTTCTTTCTTTCTTTCTTTCTTTCTTTCCTTCGACTCCTTCCATCTCAGATTCAGGGAGCCTCCTGGGGTCACATCCCTGACTTCTCCGGAGCAGCTGCTCCACTTTGGAAATCAATATTATTCAGGAGGAAGCGCCAAGGGAAAACATTTCCTGGGACTGGGCAGAGCCAGCGAGTTCTTTGAGTTGTTTGTTCTCCCGAAGCGGGAAGCATGACAGGTGGATGGCCAGCTCCGAGTGAGGGTGTGTGTGTGTGTGTACAGGTGTGTGTCTTCCTGGTGCAGCTCCCAAAGGGTCACCACCTCCAATATACACTGCATAAACATCACACTAAATAAATAAAACAATAAAAAATAACTAAAACTATGCATATACCCACATACACACACACACACAGATGAACAAGAGTGAAGCTTCTCAAAGTTTTTTGGGGGGGGCATTCCCCCATCGGACCGCCTTCAGAGGACCCACTGTGGCTGGGGAGGGGGGGTCTCTGGCCCACTCCCACCCCCTTTGACAGCTACCCGCTCCCTCCGGAGCCCGGCGCCGTGCCCTGGCCGGGAGCGAGGGGGGTGGCAGTCCGGGGACCCCCGGGACGGGGCGGAGGCGCGGCAGGGGGGCCAGGACCCGCCTCGGACCCACCCCGGGCGGGGAGTCCGCCTCGGAGCTCCGCCTGGCTTGACGTGGCAGCGGCTCCGTAAAAGCCCAGCGCGCCCGCCTCGCCTCGCTTCGGCTCAGCATCTGGATGGAGACGCCGCTGCTTTGGCTGCCGCTGCTGCTGGGGCTGCTCTCGGCCGTGGCGCCGCTGCGCGCCGTGCAGCTGGACCGGAGCCGCCTGCAGTGGCTGGCCCGCGGGAAGGTGGAGGTGAGCGGCCGGCCGGGGCGGGGGTCCCAGATCGGGGAGGGGTCCGCGCTTTTCCAGCAGGGTCTCTGCCCAGGTTGCTGCGCCTGAGCGCACGGCCGGGCTTGGCTTCCCCTAGGGGTCCTCGTCTTACGGCCACAATGGAGCCCGGGATTTATCTTGCTAAGTGAGACCCCGGCGGAGGGAGTCTGGGGCCCCGTTTTACGACTTGTCTGGCCCCGAGTGAACCGCTGCAGCTGTGAGTCAGGCAGTTGTGAAGTGGAACCTGGCTTCCCCCCTTAACTTGCTTTGTCGGAAGGTCGCAAAAGGGGATGATCGCCTGACACCCCTCCTCCCCCGCCCAGACGCTGCGACCGTCATAAATGTGAGTCAGTTGTCAAGCTGGTCCGAACGCAAAGCAGCTGACCGTGGGGATGCTGCAAGGGACACAAGGGTGAACAAGGGGTCCTAAGTCACTTTCTCAGTAACTTTGTAACTTTGAATGGTCACTAAACGAACCGGTGTGAGTTGAGGACTGGCTGCACAATGCCAGGAGAAGCCAATGGCAAAGGGCCCAGCCCGGCCGGTGCCCAACCAGACCCTTCCCCAACCTAGTGCCCCCCTCCAGACGCGCTGGGCTTTGACGCCAGTCACCCCAAACCCCAGTGAGGGCAATTATGGGAGAGGGGTGCCCGGTTGGAGAAGGCTGGAGACGAAAGGCTGCCAGGGAGGGCATCCGGACGGACCCCATTTCTTTCTAACTTCACCCGTTTTCAGTCCTGAAGTAATCAAACAGACCAGGTTCAGGCATTAGGCGAAACAAAGTTAACATTAACCCACTTAGCAGGTTTGAACGGTGTTTCTAGGTTTTCGACTGGCCTTTTTAAGCCTGTTATGTGTGAACACAGCCTGGGTGATACAGGTAGCCCTTGACTTAACAAGGGTTCATTTAGTGTCCGTTCAAAATTACAATGGCCCTGAAAAAAAGTGACTTTAGGACCATTTTACACGCAGCTGTTGTAGCATCCCCACCGTCACGTGGTCAAAATTCAGACGCTTGGCAGCCGTCTCACATTTATGATGGTCGCAGCGTCCCGGGTTCATGCGATCCCCTTTTGCAACCTTCGGACGAGCAAAGTTAATGGAGAAGCCAGATTGACTTAACAACTGCAGCGATTCACTTAGCAGCCGAGGCAAGGCAGGTCGTAAAATGGGGCAAAACTCACTTCGCTTAACAACAGAAATTTGGGGGGCTCCGTTGTGGATGTAAGTCAAGGGCTGCCTGCATTGCGGTGCAGCCGCCAGTCCCCTTTCCGCCCTAGAAACACCCAGGCTGACGTGGCCCATTTCACAGATGGGGCTGTTGTGACGGAAATGGGCGGAGGGAACCTTTGCCCCAACTGTTGGGGGAAAACCCCTCTGCCCACTCACCCACCCCCACCCCCAGCTCCAGAGGAAGCAGATTTGGCAAAGGGAGCCTCTCTGTTTAGGGGCAGGCTATCTCTGAGTCAGGCTGGGCTGCTTTTCAGAGGCTGACAACGTTTCCTCTTGGCCTGAGCCAGGAAGCCTCAGCCAAACACAATAAATCAATTACGTGCAAATTGCATAATTTCCTCAAGGGGCTTCTGAAAATGGCCGCAATTACTTTGCTGTTGTTATTGAAGCAGTTGTTGATCTTGTCGCTCGGATTGCTTCGGTCTGGGTAACAATCGCAAAGTTTGCTGTGGGTTAAGGCAGTGGCCCCCAACATTTTGGGCACTAGGGACCGGTTCCGGGGAGAGAGGTCTTTCCACGGACCGGAGGCAGGGGGGGGCTGGTTTCGAATTCTGCCCACATCCCTCGGATGGGGCTTTTGCTTGTTTGCACGGCCTGGTTTTCCGGCATGCTGCGGACTGGTGTGGGTACACAGACCGGGGAGGGGGGATTGGGGACCCTTGGGTTAAGGTTTTCTCTTGCAGTCTGTATCCTGCAAAAGCTGGATTCTCACAACACGTGAAGCTGTGGTTTGCTAGGCAGGATGGAATAAAGCCCAGTTATCTTACTTTCCATGACATTCTAGCCCTAAAAGAACAAATCACATTTTAGTAGCCTTAGTGTATCATCCAAACCTGCCCAGATGGTAGAAAGTGTCCGTCCAAAGGGCTGGTTCCCTCCCATGAAATGGGGCAGACAGTGGGAAACCCACAGAGGCGGTGAAGGCACCAGATGGAGAGATCAACTCATTTCATCCGCCCAGCCATTCATGGATTTTTAGGCCCTCTGGCTACAACACTAAGTGCAGGTACCTCAATTGGGAACTTTAAAAGGAAACGTTTCTTCTTCTTCTGGTTGCTGTCTTCCCACTAATTCCATCTGTTAATAGGCTGGCTGTTAGTCATGATGGAAAATGGAGCCCGCAGCGTGGGGGAACAGGCTGTTTCAGGGGAAAAAAAGACAGAAAAAAGCAGGCCTTGGCAACCGTGAATTACAAAAGGGTGTAAATTGTGAGGGTGCAAAGACACCAGTGTGTTGGCCATGGGAACTGGGAATGAATTAGACGGGAGGTGTGTGGGTGTGTGTTGCTGGGGAGCGCGGTCTAGGCAACCTAATCCGCTTCGCTTCGGTGGGGGGCCCCCGTGTTCGCAGCACAAAAACTAATCCAACCAGTTGAACGGGGCTGTCCCTCTGGCGTCGCTTAGAAACACACTTTTGATGGTGCTCTCCTTTTCCCCCCCCAGAGCTGTGGAGGATGACGCTTGAACCGCCTGCCAGAGGTAAGCAACTCTTCGGATTTGCTCTCCTTTTCCCCTGGACCATCTGCTTCCCCACTGGAAAACCTCAGGGGGCGAGCCAGCTTTGTTCCGTACCAAGTTGGAAGGGGCCTTGGAGGTCTTCTAGTCCAGCCTCCTGCTCGTGCAGGAAACACCAGCCACCGTCCCGTCCATTAATGGCTGATTCTTCCTTTTTTTTTTTTTTTCTCCAGGTAAAGGCCTTTCTCAACGAAGACCTGCCTTTGTAGTATCCTTTGCTGAGTTTTTATCCAGGCTCACCTCCTCTGGGGTTCGTCCGCTACCTGGATGTGCTGCCCTTTATTTATTTAAAATAAATAAAAGATAAGTTTTGATTTTTGCCGTTCAAAATTTCCTCCTGTCCCTCCTTTGGCATTCTTTCTGCAATGATTCTATTCCACCGTTTCTTTGATATTGGCGTAACTCTTGTCCCACGGCGAGTTGCCCAGGTCTGCTGGGTGGGGGGGCTCCACCCAGACCCCTCCCCGAGTTAGTGCCGAGAGCAGCGCAGATGGAGGGAAGGACGGTGTCCTCTTCCAGCAGCAGATAACGGCTCCTTAACGCTCCCCCTTAGCCACAACATGGACTTGAAGTACCTGGCTGGAGCGGACCCTGAGCTGATCCTGCTCAACATTAAATTCGAAGAACTTCAGGTGAGAGGGAATTATTTTATAATGTNGCTTGCCAGTGCTTTCCCAAACTCAGCTTTGGTCTGGTGAGAATTGCCCTCTCACAAGATAAAACAAAGAAAAAGAGATTTTTAAAAAATAATCAATCGGAATAGAGCTGGAAGGGGCCTTGGAGGTCTTCTAGTCCAACCCCCTACTCAAGCAGGAGACCCTATGCCATTTCAGACAGGTAGCTGTCCATTCTTTTCTTAAAAATCTCCAATGATGAAGCACCCACAACTCCTGAAGGCAAGTCGTTCCACTAGTTAGTTGTTCTGTTAGGAAGTATCTCCTTAATTCCAGGTTGCTTCTCTCCTTGATTAGTTTCCCTCCGTTGTTTCTTGCAAGCTGTTGAACGGTTTGCAAAGTTGGAAAAGAAAATGAGTTTCAAGATTGGAGTGGGTTGGCCAAACAAACTCGTGCATCTTCTTGTGTAGCTACTTACAAAATTTATCTAGAGAGGAGAGTCCCTATTTTGTGAGACAAATGCTATGTTTTTCAGTTTTAATGTTATTGTTATAAGGGCACTGGTTAATTGTTCTCAGTGTCAGGAAATTCCTCCTTAGTTCCAGGTTGCTTCTTTCCTTGATTAGTTTCCATCCGTTGCTTCTTGTCCTGCCTTCCGGCGCTTTGGAGAACAGCTTGACTCCCTCTTCTTTGGGGCAGCCCCTCAGATATTGGGAGACTGCTATCATGTCTCCCCTAATCCTTCTTTTCGTTAAACTAGACAGACGCAATTCCTGCAAACGTTCTTTGTATGTTTTAGCCTCCACTAAAGTGCATCATAGCAAACGCAGCACTGTGCTGGGATAGGAGGAGGCATTCTGGTGGGCCAGTTCATCTTTTAAGACTGGGAGGCCATTTTGTGAAGATGCCCGCAAGAGAAACTTGAAATGCCAAGATGCTACAGCCTTAAAAGTATGCTGGGAATAGATAATAGGAGCATTGCCCTGTTATGCCAATCTGGATAAGATGCCGCTCATTTGAGCATTGTCTAGAGACAACCCAGCTGTCTCGCTGTGGCCAGAGGGTGCTAGTCCCTGTGATTTGCCTTTAATTTGCAGAGAATCCCATTGAGTGACATGAGCCGGGAAGAAATAAATCAGCTGATGCAAGAACTGGGATTCTACCGGAAAGACACGCCGGACTCCCCTGTTCCCGACGCTTTCCAAATGGCGCCTGCTAATTCCCTGCCGTCAGATGTGGAAGCAATGAAGAACAGACGTGCGAAAGAGAAAAAGGGGGCGGGGAGTCCAGACCTATAGAATTCAACGTGCTCTGCTTGTGAAGGGTGCCTGCTGGAAAGAATGGGAAGTCTCAGGGCATTGGCAATATCTAAATAATCTGCAGCTATATAGATAAGATCTCCTGTGGTTCGCACACGGCTGAATTGTGCTGCCGGAGAAATTAACCTTTAGAGAAGATTCAAAGGCTGCAAACTTTTGCTTAAGGGGAAGAACTTGCTGCCCTCAGAAGGAAAATGTGCAAAACAAAGACAGCCACATTATATGCAACCCCCGGGCCGGTTACAAACAGCCCCTGACTTACGACCACAATCGAAACTGGAAAAAACGTCGTTAAGCATGTGCAGTTGTCAAGCAAGACACCCACATGGCTGTGATTGTGACTTTCCCCGCCTGCTTCGCCATTTGCTTTGGGCTTGTCGGAAGCCGGTTGGTAAAGGTTGCAAATGGCGATTGTGTGACTTGCAGCATTCACCGACTGTGGTGAAGGGCAAGCCAACGCCCAACAATCACAACAGCCCTTGTCAAATGGTCGTTAAGTCAAGGGCTGCCTGTAACTCGGACGAAATTGACTGGAAGAAGCCTCAAGGGATTCCGCCCTTCACCCCAAGACGGGCATCCTTGCACAAGGCATCACACAAGGGTCCACTCCCGTGACCAGCACTTTCCCTCCAGGTGTGCCTCACCTGTGCAGGACAGGATGAAGCCCTCTGCAGAAAGCTTTTGCTGCTGAGGGTGGATAGACACGTCCTCTCGGGCTGGGAGCGCAGCCTGCCGGGGAGCAGGTCGCCGAACCCCCAACTGGTTTAGGATAGTAACAATAAAGTTGCCTTCGTCAACCAGCAGAGATGCGCCTCTCGTTTTGTGCAGACTTTCCACTGCTAACACTTCCTTGCCAAATGTTACCGCTTGATCACAAGCGCACCTTTGGACTTCCCGTTTTTTTTCTCCCACAAAAATCAAGGCGGCTGGCTAGATGCTAGACCTGCCAGGGGGGGTGCCAATCTTAAAACCGAAGTCTTGAACGAATGGTTTGGTTGGTATGGCATAGCCGGCGGCCGAGGGATTTATAGAGCAAGTGTGAGGTTTTGTATTCTTGTTTTAAATTCCTAGCTTTTTAAAATGAAAAGCCTTGCCGTTTGGAAAGAGAAAAAAAAGCTAATGAGCCATCCACGGTTGTTAGATAAAAAGAAGTTCAAATCCTGCTAAAAGTTAATTCACCTAACGGATGTTATTGGGGGGGGTAGCATTTTAGGGTGTCCGCGTGGCGAAGGCAGGGACCGAGGCAGGGACCACAATCCAAACGTTTTATTGTCTTGCTGGTGCTGATACAATCTTGTGGGTGGTGCAAGGATTACAATCCCGGAGGGAGGCCAGCCGTGCACTACGGTCCTGCTTGCACCTCACGCAGCCCCAAGGACTGGCCTGCCCCACGTAGGAGTCCCTCAAGGAAGCGGGCAAGGCAGCTCGTGGTGGATACCAGAGGAACAGCATTCCTGGTGGGAACCCGCAGGAATAAAACTCCCCATCTGAGTTCTCCTTGGTCATGGGAGGCAGGCAGATGCCACCACTCAGCAGCCCACTGGCAAGAGGCTGATGGAGCCAAGTGGCATGGAAAGAGCCCCTCGGAGCTGGCACAGCGCCCCCCTCCCCTTCACATGGCAGGGCTGGGTTTCGAAAAAAAGCACTCCTCCTTTTAGCGTTTTCTTTGTGAACCAAGGAAAGTCCACGATTCCACGATCGCGGCACACAAGCGCAAAAGGCTGCCTCCCTGAAGACCGAGGCAAGCTAATTTGGGATGGGTGGGGTCAGGAGCACAGCCTCCCCCCTCCTTTGCTTCCCACGCCCCACTCCTTCACAGCCAGAGGCGAGCTTTCTCTGTGTCAAAAGGCGTGCAAAAAGTGAAACACACGGCTATCGATGAGAAGTTTGGGCTTTGCTGGTGGACGGAAAAGGCCACTGTCTCCACAAGGGGGTTCTACACTGGTGGACCCCGACTTGGCTTTTCCTTCAGTGGGGGAGAGGGATCTCTAGGGATGAGGGGGAGAGGAGAAAAGCTGCTGCCGTCAAAAAACAAACAAACCCCAACACAATAACTTACAAGCAACAATCAAAACAACCTTGGTATAAAAGCATGTGTGGTGCAGAGCGGCAGCCAAGACTCCCGGTCTCTTTTCTGGGCTGGGGGGGCGGCCTCGCCTGATCTCTGCAGGCAAGAGAGGAGGTGGGGAGCGTGGGGGAAGCTGCCCCCCCAGCCTACCCGCCCGGCCTTTTGGGGGTGGGGGTCCGTCGGAAGAGGAGGAGGCTACAGGTGTGACTGCCGTCGCTGAAGCTCGTGACGTCGCAGGTGGTTGTAGAGGGACTGGACGTAGGTGAAAACACATTTGGCATCCGGGCGTTTCCCCATGATCATCATATCCTCCACGTCCACCAGCGGGACGCAGTCCACCAGCCTCCTGCAAAAGCCAAGGGACACGGGTTCAATTCGCCGGAAGGAACAGCTCACCGTCCCCTTGTCCTAAGCCGGGACTGGGACAAGGATCTCCAGGATCCAGCTTGCCCTCAGCCCTGCCGATGGCGCTGGGCGAAGAAGCCATGCCCTTGCCAGGGTGTGTACATCCGAACTAGACTCCCCTCCCTAAATTAACCTTCCTCCCCCCAATTCTAATCCGCTGCCCATTCCCCATCACCGGCTCTTTTTAGACCGTTGAAGGCACTTCGTTTAGGAGGATTTCAACCGACGTGACAAAACTATTTGATGCAGCAAAGGTTTCACCTGCAGAGCAGGGCCCAGGCACTCTGACAAAGAGCTCACCATCCCTGCATCCTTCACTGGAGCAAAACACCACTTACAAAACAGTCAGACTTCTAGTCCTCAGTGAGGCTGGCTGACAAGTGAACTAACATCACAGTTTTAAAGCTGTCAGGCTCCTTATGATTAGCCTTCAGAGGGGGGGGGAACAGCCAAGGGCCAAAGGCAAAGCAAAGGACCAGTGGAATTAAATCCATAATCCCCAGCCAGAAGGTGAAAACTCCAGGATCTACAGTTCTGCTGCTCGGAGGGTGCCAGGTTGGTGCACGCCAAACAATTACAGGTAGTTCTCACTTAGCAGCGGCCTTGTTTAGGGACCATTTAAAGTTACCATGCTGCAAAATACCCCCGCCCCCCAAGCTCTGCAACCGGTCCTCACACTTATGACCGTAGCAGTCCCGTGATTGTCATTTGCACACATCACAGCCGGCTTCCGACAGTCAATGGGGGAGCCGGTGCAGAAATTGCACGTCATGGTCCCCTGGAGTCTCGCTTAACAACCTGCAGTGACTCACTTAATGACCTAGAAGAAGTAAGCCCATCATGGCCCTGTGGTTTTCCTTTTACTGACCATGTGTCGACAGTCCCAATAGTGGCCACTAAACGAGGGCTATTCATACTTTGTGCACGTGAAGCTCCACTCGTGAGTGGAGGTCACACGGGTGTGCTGCTTGCACAAATGGAGCCGCGCACGTGTGCCTGCCACTCACTCCCCTCCTATGGGCACCAGTCCGCCCAGCTGGAAAGGATGAGGACCCTGTTCTGAGACCCTGACGTGGTTTTTCCGCAATCGTCCAAGAAGGGAATCCCCGTGGCCTTCTTCCAAAGGGGCCTTTTCTACTTCCCACTCTAGCTGGCAGCCCTCACATCTCCTGGTGGTCTCCCATCCAAGGGCTGATCAGCCTGAAACCCCCACCCCCACTAGGGCCGAAGGGCCACTTCAGGCCCCAACTCAGCTACGCACAGGGCAGCTGAGGGGGGGAGGGCGAGAGGAGAGTTGATGGGCAGCCCCCCCACCCCACTCCCGGAGGCAGTGGAGAAAGGCCTGGGCCAGCTCCAAGCAAGCCAGGATGCCCTTATAAAGCCATTGTTTAGCTCGCTCAGTGTGTGCGGCTTCCAGCCTCCCAGGAGAGCCGAGGAGATGCTATTAACAAGACCGGCCTGAGTCATTTTTTCCAGCTCTTCCAAGACTTATAAGGTCTGGGCAAGGCACGGGAGGAGGAGAGACCCTCCATCACCTGTCTGGCTTCTGCCTTTGCCCCAGGCCCTGGAAGGTCAGGGCCTTTCATTGCCTGGGGAGGGTCTTTGAGGAAGCACACACACACCCCCCCCCGTTTCCAGGCTAAACCACCTTAAACTTTGGGAACTCCTGCATCTGTCGCAAACGCTCTCGCAACCTACCAGCTGAGGGCGCCCACGGAGTGGGGAGGTGCATCTCTCGCCTTGCATCCTTGGGGGAGCCCTGCAGCCCCAGCCCCTAAACACCCCTCCCCCCTCAAAAAAAAAGGACAATCAATCCCAGGAAAGAAGGAAAGGTTCTCACCGTAGCGCCGCAGAAAGGAAAGTTAAGACTTTTTCGTCTTGACCAACCCCTTCTGAACTAGGCAGCGATAGAACTCCTGGATGTACGTGTAAACGCACTTCCAATCCGGCTCCCTCATCCGGACCATGTCTTCCACGTCCAGCAACTGCGGGCATTCTGCCAGTGTCCTGGGGGTGGGTGGGGGGAGGAGGGATCGTGGTGGAGGGAAGGGCAGGGGGAGGGGGGAAGAGGAAGCCAGTGATCACAGCCCAGACAAATTTGGGGGGTGGGGGAAGAGAGAAGATAGAAAGAAATCGGAGGAAAAGAAAGAGAGAGAGAGAAAGAGAGAGAGAGAGAGAAAAAACACAAGATACGTAAATCCAGTTCACATTCTCCGTGACGAGACCCACATATGCATGCAACGGGGTGAGCGGGCACGGACCTCTCCGCCATGCCATGCAAAGGGAGTAGGAGATATCGGGGTGCCAACGGATACAGGGGGTGGGGTGGGGGGCTCATTCCTGAGTGAGATGCAGAGGATGCGGCAAAAATCCGGACTGAACGGCCGGGATAGACAGACAAAAAAAGACAGAGAGGTGGACAGGACAGGAAAGCGAGCGGGGTGCTCGTTGCGCTCCCTCTATATGGCGACGTATAGAGAAGGGATGAGCGACTCGCTCTGTGCGCCCCATCCTGCCACACACTCTTGGAAGTGGGCCTCAGCCCGTCTGGGGTGCGCGAAGCCAAGGAAAGTGAGAAAGAATTTGGGGGAGGGGGGAGGGAAACAAGGCAGAAGCTGCAGAGGAGTGTGGACTCAAACCCGGCACCCTCCTCCCGAGCGACCCAGAGCACCAGGTGACGGATCTGGTCCCCATCCGTTGGAACCGAGAAAACACTGAGCACCTGAAGTTGAGGGTCTTAAGGACTCGGTCGTACCGAGTCATACCTTTGGAGAGGGAAAGGGGAGTCGTACCGACTGAGTCCTTAAGACCCTCAACTTCAGGTGAAGTCATAAAAGAGCCAAGGTTGCCCACCCCTGTCCTAGACCCTCGGTGGAGGAGAAGGGTGGACAATGCCCCATTCTGCAGTCTGGAGGCAGAACAGCCGGTCCCCCTCGCCCGATTTCCCTAGACCCTGCTGGGTCGGAAGCTGTAGGTAGCAGGAGGGAAGATCTGGGGAGAGGGGAGTCGGGACCCCTAAACGCACTCACACAGGCCCATCCAAGGGCCTGGGGGGCAGCACAGATATTGGTCAAGGGCAGCCGAGCAGATCTGTTCCCCCCGTTCAGACCGGTTGAAGACCGGTGCCAGGTCCGTTCTGCCAGCCCCGCTTTTTTCACAAGACGGCTGGACCCACCGCTGCGTGAGGGAAGGATGACGAAGGCCTGGGGAGGCCCGAGCTGAAAGGGACGAAGCACTGGAAGGGACGGACAGAAAAACAGCAAAGGGAAAGGAAAAAAAAGAAGGAAGGAGGTTCCCCACCGTGCTTTTCTCTGCCGGAGCAAAATTCCCCAGAAAGGCAAAGCCGAAGAAGCCGTGCCAGCCGCTCCGTAGGTCAAACAGGCTCTAGGACCCCCCGTCACATCCCAGCCCAAGCTGCGAGGGGAGCCCAGCCCGTGATGCCAATCTCAGACAGAGCTTGCAGCTGCTTATCGCCTTTGGCCAACGAGGCCCTCCCGCAGCCCCCTCCCCATGCTCAGCTCCAGGCAGCGATGCGCACCCCCCCCATTTGAATGCATCCCGAGCCCCCCCCCGTCTCGTTCCCAGGGAAGGAACTTCCACAGAAGTCCCAAGGAAAGAGGTTTCAGGAATCCCAAGTCAGAGAAAAGGAGGCCCGTGGCAAAATACTCTGGGTTGCACCCTATCCATCCTTGAGGGCTCCTGGCGGCAGGAGCCACCACTGCGGGAGGGCAGGGAGACCGCAACGATCCAGCGTCCTGGGTACGCCGGCTTGCAGGGTTCCATTTCTGAACAAGGTAAGTTTCTAGTCCTTATGGTTGCAGTGGTATACGGCTAGCCCTCGAGTTACCACAGTTTGTTTATAGTGACTGTTCAAAGTTTACAACGGCACTTAAGAAAAAAAACGACTCCAGACCACCTTTCACACTTACGACCGTTGCAGCATCCCCAGGGTCACGTGACCAAAATTCAGACGCTCGGCAACTGGCTTGTACTTACGGCAGTTGCAATGTCCCGGGGTCACGTGATCCCCTTTTGCCACCTTCTGATGAGCAAATTCAAAGGGGAAGCCGGATTCAGTTAGCAACCGGGTCACTAACTTAATGACAGCAGGGACTCAACGACTAGGGCAAGAAAAGTCGTAGAATGGGGCAAAGCTCACTTAACAGGTGTCTCGCTTAGTAACGTTAGTTTTGGGCTCCTGAAAAAAAGCATCTTTGGGACAACCGTGACCGAGAATCTCCATAGACATGTAGAAGATGAAGCAACCTCGTAGGTATGGGGAGAATCCCCTGGGGAACTCTCTGCCACCGCTAGCTCAGGGGCTCTTCCAGGGCCCAGCAAAGCCGAACGGAGCAGGCACGGGGATACCTACTCGGCTGCGGAGAAGGCCTTCTCGAAGTTATGCCGCCGGTCCTGGGGCGAGAGCTGCGTGTAATCGAAGGCCTCGGGGAAAAAGTTGTGGACCAGCGCACAGAAGGCCATCCCGTCGCTCCAGCTGGAGGAGAAGTTCTGGATGTCCACGTGCTGCGGAGGGTGGAGAGAAATGAGGACCGTCAGGAAAGAGATGGGCCAGGCACGGCGGGGCCAGGGAGGCACGGGAGACGGGCAGGCGCTCACCTCGTAGCCCCGGGTCTTGGCGCGGCACCAGTCCAGAAGCATCTGCTTGATGGTGTTGGCATTGGGGACCCCGAAGCTGGAAGAGCGCTGGACTCCCACCCGGGCCAAGGCCGGGCTGGCGGGGCTGCAGAGAAAGGAAAACACACGTCTCGTGGCTGCTCTGGGAAGGAAAGAAAGAAGGAAGGAAGGAAGGAAGGAAGGAAGGAAGGAAGGAAGGAAGGAAGGAAAGGAAAGGAAAGGAAAGGAAAGGAAAGGAAAGGAAAGAAGGAAAGGAAAGGAAAGGAAAGGAAAAAGCCAGGAGGCCGAGCAAGCTGCTATATTTAGAACAAAAACAACCACCAGCTGGATTAAAATGGCCACAGCCTGGGCAGGAGGAGGCCTCCCTCGGGCAGCTTCTCGCGGTGGGAACCCGGCCACGGAATGGCCCTTAGAAATAAAGAGTTTTGCAGCCCGGAGGAAGTGGGTCCTCCAGGAAGCCTCCAAGATGTCAGCTGAAGGAGCCAAGCCAAGTTCTCCAGCCCCTTGTGGGGATGGGAGCAGAAGTCCTTGGGGAAGGAAAACATTCCAATCTCCAGCCTTAAAAAACTTGGACATTCCCCCCTCCCCCCAACTCCCCCTGGAGTCCAGCCCCTCACCTCCCGCCCTCCTTCTCCAGCTTCTCAATCATGGCCTTGCGCGCCTGCGAGGCTGACATCTTGGGCATGGCCTGGGCCTTCATGATCTCCTTCTTCCTCTCCGCTTGGCGCCGCTCCAAGTCAGCTAGACTGCTCCCGGACCTGGGGCTCGGATCCTCCCGCTCGAAGATGCTGTGCCGAGGGGGGGGGGAGGGAAGAAAGAGGAGGGAAGATGAAAAACTCCAGGGCAAAATTGCTATTAATTCAATTAAATAAGAATCAATTTTCTCTGCTCCCCCCCTTTCCCCCCCCAAGGGATCTGTGCAAGGTTTGGAAGGCAAATCATCCCAGGTTTTTTTTTTGGGGGGTGGGGGAAGAGTTCTTTTTCTCTTTTCGTAGAGCCTTCGTCTTAAACCTCTTAAGTTCTAGACAGAAAACCACTACCCCCGGCTCTCGACGAACGTATGCGAGCCGACACACTTGACATCTCGACCTCCCACCTACTACCAATTCCTACGGGAAAAACGGAAACACAAAACAAAACTAAGTTTAAATAAAAATCGGGCCAAAGAAGAAACCATGTTGACGTCAGCTGCTTGGAGTGTCTTATGAAAAGCAAGATATAAATAACACCGAAAAAGACACACATGAACGGACAGCCCAGCTCAGCCCCAGGTCTTGCTCTGTTTTACCAGGCAATGTAAGTTACTAGCCCCTTTTTGTCCCTGGACTGTTTTAGGTCCCTTTGGGGGGGGCGGACTGGGGGGGGGCTGCAAAGTCTGCCTTCTCCTCCTTGGGTTGCCATTCTTGGCCAGCACCAGAGAAGCCCTCGCGGATCACCCAGCCCTGGCCTGGAGGCTCCATCTCCCCAGGATAAAATAAGACGAAAGATAGTAAGATAAGATAAGATGATAGATAAGATGAGATAAGATAAGAAGATAAGATAAGATAAGATAAGATAAGATAAGATAAGATAAGAAGGTAAGGTAAGGTAAGGTAAGAGAAGACAAGACAAGACAAGATATAAGGTAAGGTAAGATAAGATAGAATAAGATAAGATAAAAGAGCAGGTAGATAAGAGATAAGATCAGACAAGATAACAAGACAGATAGATGAGATCAGAAGATAAGATGATCGGATAAGATATAAGATATAATAGATAAGATGATAAACTTTATTATCGAAGATAAGATGATCTGATAAGATATAAGATACGATAGATAAGATGATAAGCTTTGTTATCATTTTTCACAGTGAGCACACTGGCACACATTAAAAACGAAATTTTATTGCACCCCAGAACGGCAGCCGTGCAAGACTCAAAAGACCCGAGGGTGTGTGTGTGTGTGTGTGTGTGTGTGTGTCTTACCTGCCCACTTTCTTGGAAGACGACGAGCTGTAGGACTTGGTCTGCACAAAGGTGTTGCCCTCTTCTGGAAACACGCAGGAAGAGAGAAAGAGAAGGAAAAGGACATGACCTCAATCAAGCTGCCTTCAATCCAAAGGAAGATTGATTGTCTAGGATGGTGTTTCTCAACCCTGGTGACTTTTAAGAGGGGTGGAGGTCAACTCCCAGAATTCCCCAGTGACGTCCACCCTTCCTAAACCACATTGGCTAGGGAATTCTGGGAGTTGACCTCCACCCCTCTTAGACTGGCCACCTTTGAGAAAGGTTGCTCTAACACC
Organism: Protobothrops mucrosquamatus; assembly: GCF_001527695.2. Classification (NCBI taxonomy): domain Eukaryota; kingdom Metazoa; phylum Chordata; class Lepidosauria; order Squamata; family Viperidae; genus Protobothrops; species Protobothrops mucrosquamatus. The sequence goes on from NW_015386539.1 coordinate 479,375, forward strand.
ATGCCCCTCGACAAGCCGGCAGCCTGAGCCTCTCTCGAAAGAGAAAAAAAAGAGAGAGAACGGGGAAACGTACTTCCTGATCTCTTCGTGTAGCTTGCCTCCATTGTGATTGTGCGGGATGCTTTGCTGCCGTCATCTGGAACAGAAAAATCAGGTAGGGAGAGGAGACGGGGCTAGTTATGCTGGCCAGGGTTATTACGTGGCATTTAAAGTCCGAAGCACCGAGAAATGGTACAATTGGGGAGGGAGGTTCTGCGCTAGGCTGAAATTCCTGCAGTCAGGTTCGCGAGAAAAATTTGCCTGCGTGATTGCGAATCTCTTATTTCTCAGCTCAAAACTTTAAAGGCTGGCACTTCGACGCCACCGCTGGGATGGAGAGTCAGCTGAAAGCCCCCACCCCGTCTGGCCTGCCTTAACTCAACTGCCCAACGCTTGTCCTGTTGTCCAGATTGTGGCCAGGGGCTACTTTTGAAAACCTCGGCAGGTTCCCTAGGGCTGCCGACAGGACGCAGGCGAAGAGGCAAGGACCAAACTTCCAGCCTGCTTTCGGACCAGTGCTTTGGGGGGGGGTCAAGCTCCCCTCTGGAGACGGCCCAGGACAGCCCAGAAGGATGGCCGGGAAGAGAGCAGGAAGCAGCCACCACACCCAAGGAGAAAGAGCATTCCTCCGGCCGATTCCAAGAGCGGAAGAGGAGGGGGCTTCCATAAGCCCCTAAGCAGAAGCAGCCCAATATTTGCACAACCACCTTCCTTCCCCCAGGAAAGAAGCCCTTTGGAGCAAAAAAAAAAAGCCCCCCTTACTGGACTGCACCAGGCGCTGGGTCTTGGTGACCGTGCTGACGGCCGAGCCGTCCGCCGATGTGCTGCTCTGCTGGGAGGTGGTCTCGGTGGTGTGAGAGCCCCCCTTCGCTTTGGACTCCTGCAGCCGCTGGTTCCGCTCCTTTTCCCGCTGGTCTGCAAAGGGGGGGGGGAATTATTCAGCAAGCAGAACTCATTTGGCATTGGAAAGCTGTTGTTTCCCCCCCCCTTACTCCAAAGAGTGTTGGGCAGCCTGATTTCATGGCCTCCTTGGTGTCAAGATGGGGGAGGGATGGGGGGGTGAGGTTCCTTTCATCTCCAAGGGGGGGGGGTAGAGGCAAACAAAGGTGAGAGGGGCCCAGAAGTCCTGAGTGTGTCTGTCATAACCTTGACCACCTATTGAGCAAGGACTGCCCGTATTTAGGGTTATAAATCCAATACAGAATCCTCAACTTAACAACCGTTCATTTAGTGACCCGTTCAACGTTACCTCGCTTCCGCTGGCGCAGATCCCGCATGGCTGCCCGGATCAGCCGTCGCTCCTCAAAGTCTCTTGTCTGGTCCAGCTGCGGAGACAGAGCTGGGGGTGAGAGGCCTAACCAAGCTGGACGGGGGGGGGGGGGCACATATTTACACAGGAGGAAATGCAAGCTGCTACTGAATTTCCCCGAAAATAAAGACCGGGTCTTCTATTAATTTTTGCTCCAAAAGACGCAAATAAGACGGGTTAGGTCTTATTTTCGGGGAAATACGGTACTAAAGGCGTGTCCGTCTGGCTGATGATCTTAACTGGGGCTTATTTTGAAGAGGGGGGGCTGATATTACGAGCGTCCTGACAAAATCACGCTGGGACTTATTTTCCGCTTGGGTCTTAATTTTCAGGGAAATAAGGTAGGTACCATCTTATCCAAGACGTCTTCTTCCTCGATTTTGCTCAGCGCTTCGGCACTCAGTCGGTCTGCCTTTGGCTCTTCCTGCGCCTTCCCCTTCTCCGTCCTGGTCAGCAGGCCTGCCTTGGGCTGCCTCGGCAACTCCGCTTCCATCTGAAAAGACAGGGCGGCCACGGTGAGGCTGGACCGGCCGCTCAGCCTTCCGGGTGGGACATTCGGACGCAGCCAGGCATTTTAGAATAGCATGGAATAACAGAATGGGACCTTGGGTGTCTTCCAGTCCACCCCCCCCTTGCTCGTTTTGTCGATAGCTAAGTCAAAATGGGTGGAGGGATGCTCACTCCCAGCAGGGCAGAAGGTGCCTCTAAGGATGCTGTGGACGGACAAAAAATTGCCACCGTTCTGGATGGCTTAGCACAACATTTTTGGGGAGGTTCTCAAGTAGAGACGGGAAAGCCATTTGTCTGGAATGGTATAGGCTCTCCTGATCAAGCAGGGGTCAGACTACAAGACCTCCAAGGCCCTTCCAACTCTAAACATCTAAACATTTTTGTTAGACCCAAAACCAGACGGCACGGAGAGCAAAACATATGATGAACGGTTGCAGGAATTGGGTGAAGGACTAGAGGTAACATGATAGCAGTGTTCCAATATTTGAAGGGCTGCCCCAAAGAAGAATGGGTCAAGCTGTTCTCCAAAGCACCTGAGGGCAGGACGAGAAGCAATGGATGGAAACTAACCAAGGAGAGAAACAACCTAGAACGGAGGAGAAATTTCCCGACAGTGAGAACAATTAATCCGTGGAACGACCTGCCTCCAGAAGTTGTGGGTGTTCCATCACTGGAGGTTTTTAAGAAGAGACTGGACAGCCACTTGTCTCAAATGGTATAGGGTCTCCTGCCTGAGCAGGGGGTTGGACTAGATGACCTCCAAGGTCCCTTTCAATTCTGACATTTTATGTTCTATTTTCTATATCCGTGGAAGCTCAATGCCAATTTTTTTTAAAATAAGTTTGCTTGTTAAAAAGCTAATTTTCAAGAAGGTGAATTCCGCAAATCCCATCCTCTGCAATCTTTCGGCATTTTAACAAGCAGGTGGTGGATTTCCAGGAACCGGCTGTGCTTCAGTTAAAGGACAACTGTCATATCCTGTGCTGGGATTTTTTTTCCAGGAAGATTAAAGGGCTTAGTGGCAAGCTGCTTTGGGATCAGGACTCAGAGCAGGCTTGGCATCTCCAGACAGCCCCCCACCCCAAATGCTTACGCCAACCCCCTGTCGGCATAATGCCTACACAACGCAAAGCAGGACATCAGCCAGGTCAGAAAAACACCACAAGGGCTGCTGCAGAAATGGAGACAATCAGCCCAAACCTGCCAAGCAAAGAGGCCGAATAGACTCCAAGGGCTGGCATGGCTCCTTCCCAAACCACGCGGTGTGATGGTCCAAGCTTATTATAGGCCAATGTTCCCTGGCCAAAAAGCCTCTTTGCGGCTTCCCAAAAAGTTATTTTGGGCCTCCTTCGATCCATTCAGCAGGAAAAAAAAAAACAGAGCAAGTGCACAAACTCGCGTGTTTTATTGTCCTTTTTTTCCCCCCCTCGAGAGCTGCTGCTTCCTTCTTTCCAGCAAACCTGGGAAAAGCTGTCCCACCCTCTTTCCCCCCAAAGGCCAACCCACCCCCCTTCTTTCTCCAAAGGTATCCTTGGGATTTCTGCACATCAACGGGGAGCCCGACCCTGAATTTCCACAGTCCGACTCCTTCGCTTCCCCTCTCCAGCCACCTTGCCAGTGTTGGATCACAACACACCCAACACTGCCTCGCTGATCAGGGTTACAGATCCCATCAATCTTCTGGAACAGCCTACATTAGGGAAGACTGTGCTTAATAGCAGGGGTGAAAGTAAAAGAAGCTCCAGTTTGGGGAACGGGAAGAGGGGGATCCGAGGGCTGGCCAGGATAAACACTGGAAAGGAATGGAATGGGGTGTGTGTGTGTGTGAGAGAGAGAGAGAGAGAGAGAGAGAAAGAGAAAGAGAGAGATGAACTCTAAATGGAATTAAAAGGCCCCCAACACCAACAGCGAACTGAAGGTGGCTGCCGGAGCAGAATAAAGCTGAAATCCTTGGGTGGAAGTCTTGGGGCGTTTCTGCTCCCCATAACTAAGAGAGACTTTTCTTTCTACCGAAGACTAACAGGAAAGGTATCTCAGCATCCTGTCCAAGATTTCCCATCCCAGATTTTGCCCCCCCCCCCACAAAAAAAACCCACTGCAAGTGGTGCAACTCTGACACCGGAATACACACGTTCTAAAAAGTACTTCCACGTGTGGCGCTTGGGAGGGAAGGAGACTCTCCCAAAGTGGAGGCTGAGGTTGGGGCTGAAGGGCAGGGAGCCGGGGTCAGCTGTCCGGAGGCCCCATCCCACTCGCTCCTCCCCTGGCCAGAGAGATGGGTTAGACTAGAAGATCTCCAAGGTCCCTTCCAACGCTGTTATTCTGTGTTATTCAGGGCGCTCTTCTCCCCCAGGAAATCCCTTCTCCACACCCTTTAAAAAAGGGGTACAGCAAGGAACAAGGAGGAGCCCAGTTAAATGCCAAAGCACTTCTGGACAGGGATCCAAAGATCCAAACGGTTTCAACAACATTCTTCCTGCTCTCGCTCTCCCTGCTTGCCAGAGATGCAGGGCGCCTTTTGCTCCGAGGCCAAATCACGTCGCTAGATGGCTTTGCTTTAAGCGGCTTCATTCCAAAAGGTAGATCAGATTCCCGTTATTTCTTGCCCTTCCCCCTACCAGATTTGTTAGCCAAGGGTTCTGGAACTCAGGTTTGCTAGGAACTCTGGGAGCTGAAGTCTCCAACCGTTTGTCTGAAATGGTATAGGGTTTCCTGCCTGAGCAGGTTGGACTAGAAGACCTCCAAGGTCCCTTTCAGTTCTATTCTATTCTATTCTATTCTATTCTGTTCTGTTCTGTTCTGTTCTATTCTTCATCTGTTATTCTATTCTATTCTAATCTGTTATTCTACTATTCTATTCTACTGTCCTATTTAATATTCTATTCTATTCTACTCTATTCCATATATTCTATTCTATTCTATATTCTATTCTATTCTATATTCTATTCTTTTTTTAAATTCTATTCTATATTCTATTCTATATTCTGTTCTATTCTCCTATTTAATATTCTATTCTATTCTATTGTTATTCTATTCTATTGTTATTCTACTATTCTATTCTATTCTATTATTCTATTCTATTCTATTCTATTCTATTCTATTTTATTCTATTCTATTCTATTCTATTCTATTCTATTCAACCCACATACCTTGAAGTGTCCAAGGTTGAGAAACTGCTCTAGATGTTGCCCCCCCGCCCCATTTGCAAGCCTGACTCTCCAGAGACCGCTAGGATAAACAGCCTGATTTCATTTGACTGAAACCAGCCTCTATTTTTAGGACCCCATATTTCACTGGGACGTTCTCGGTAAGGAGACACCAGCACGGCTGAACTACGCCTCCCACCCCGGGCGCAGAGGAGACCCTAAACTCCCCAAAGCCAGGAGAATCAGGACTGGGTGTGTTTTTTTTTCCAACCACCCCTCCCCTTAATCTCCCCCTCCTGCCTAAACATAACAAGCAATACGACGTAATAAAGCAGTAAGATTTTACTGGAACCGCCTAATTTCCACAAACGCCTTGTGATGTCCCTCAGCACCGAGCTTGCTCTGCGTTCATTTCCCACTCTGCAGCGGACTTCATTGATGTCCTCGTTTTAATGTTCATTAACATTTCTTTGGGGGGGGACGGGAATCTCTCTGGGTGCCCTCAAAGAGTCCCGGGATTCAGGGTTCTTCGGAGGAGGAGGAACCCGGACGGTGGCAGAAGCGTCCCGTTCCTTCTTCATGCCAGGAGAGCAGGGCCAACCACCCACTTCTGCCCCAAGGAGAAGAGGGTGGGTGGGTGGGTAGGGGGTGCAAATCATCCTTCCTCAAAACTACTTGCTGCTCTCTTCAGCTGGGGGGCTCCCGGGTCTGCTGTTGCTGCTACTGCCGGATAGGGGCATTTCAGAAGCCTCCCCGGTGCTGGTGGAGGTTGGGGGCTGCGCCACCGGCTCCTGGGCTGTCTCGGTGCCCTCGACCTGGGCGCACGGATCTTCTGGCGCCTGCAGCTTCGTGCTGGCCTCTTTCTCCTGTTTCAGAAACTGCCGGAGCTTTTCCATGTGCTGACGGAGGTGCTGTTGCTCGGCCCGCAAGGCCGCGGCCTCCTGGCGCAGGTTACCGATGGCCGAGACCAGCATGCCCACCACCTTTTTCGCCTCTGCCACCCGCTGCTCCAGGATCTGGCGATAGGCCTCCTTGTCCTGACCAGCTGCCTGCGAGGCTGGCTGCTCAGGCCCGGTGGCAGACGGCTCCTGCCGGCCCTCCAGGTCGGGGGTGGGCACTCCAGGCATGGTGACAAGCCGAGGGGCAAACAAAAAAAGCCGTTCAGGGGTGCAGGTCCGGCGTCCCGAGAGAAAGTGGACGCCCGTCTTCTCGGCTGCCTGGCTTGATCCAGAAGGCAGGACCGGTGGGCTGAGCCTGGATGTCACTGGCCGGCTATTCTGGTCGCAGAGGAGCCCTCCGCCCTGGGTGGCATTCCCGTGACAGACAAGGACAGAGGGCTGGACAGGAGCCAAGGGACCCGGCTGGCCGAGGGGATGGGGGAAGGGGGAGCTGGGCTCGTCCAGCAGGAGGAAAACTGCCTCCCCTTGCAAAGGGTCCGTTCCCTTGCAAGGACCTTCGCAGATGTGGAGAGGCGAGTGGCCAGACTGTCCTCCCTGAGAGGCGCGAAAGAGTTTGGGCTGAGAAGGACCTCCCCCCCAAATAGGGGGGGTCTTCTGCCCCCAGAACTCCAACCCAGACAAGTTTGAGCAGCAGGTAACGGCGATAAGGTCATCAGAGACAAAAGTGTCAGCGCTCAAGACTCAATCTGTCTGCCGCACTTGCACAAAACCACCCCAGGTCTTCTTGCACAATATACCCTCACCCAAGTCACAAGAGACCACCTGGGTCTCGTCCATTGAGAAAAAGCCCCTTAGGGCTAGTCAGATGGTTCTACAAAGCCAATTAGAAAAGAGAGAGGGGGGAAGGAGGGAGGGAGGGAGAGAGAGGAGAAAGAGGGAGGGAGAGAAAGAGGGAGGGAGAGAGAAAGAAAGAGGGAAGGAGGGAGGGAGA
>NW_015386539.1:486369-521190 GCF_001527695.2 Protobothrops mucrosquamatus
CCCCTTCACAAAAGCCAAGCCGGGGCCGAGCAAAGGAAGCCCCTTCCTGCAGGCAGAATCGAAGAGAGAGACAGACTCACCTTTGCAAAGCTGCTGCTGGAGCTGCCATGGCTGGAGGAGGTGATGCGCAGCGGGGAGTTCCGCAGTCCCAGGGTCAGCTCTGTAGGATTCGGAGAGGAAAAGAGGGGTGAGCGACGCCCCAAAGGGGCTCCTGCAAGAAGAGAGGCTGGCAGAGACGAGATTAGTGGAATTTGGAAGTAGCTGCCCGACTTATTGTCTCACAAGTCCGCACGCACACAGACACGCAAAACGTGAAGCTCAAAAGTTCCGGGCTGTTTCTCCAGATCAGCCCAGCCTTGTAAGAAGGATCAAAGAGGGGATGATGGGTTTCCAGGGAGGCAAAGAAACACGGTTAATCTCTCTCAAGCTTTCCAGACTGAGCGGGCTGTAAATCAGATCGAAAAATTCAAACGGGACTCCCTTAATAGGAAGCGTTCTGCCCCCAGGACGAGACCACACACACGCCATCAAGGAGAAGCCTGCATCTTCAACTAGCAGCCAATGCCCTCCCAGCCCCCCAAGCTGCAAGAGTTGGCTGGGAACGATGAGAGTTGTAGTTCAGGACACATCATGCAAAGTGTAAAACGGCCGTTGGAAAACTTGTCTCCAAGCCAAAGCCAGACAAATCACAGCCAGGTTCAATCTGAACAGAAGGGTAAGCTCTGGAACATGCAAGGCAGCCGTGCAACACAACACAACCGTGAGGAACATGCATGTCAGCGTCTGTGCTGGTCAGCCACCATCATCCACAGCCTTTTCTAAACCTAGATTTAGCCTGCTCTGGATTTTGGAGAGAGAGAGCTCGATCTGAACAATGAATGTCTTCTCCGCTGCAAAAGGAGGAGCCGATGCCAGGATTTTTTTTAAAAAAACCACACTACCATCAATAAAACTTTCCATCCAGTGAAGTTGATAAACATCAGCCTGGCCCGTTGCGTGCAGAAGAGATTTCGCCCAAAATAGGAAAGTTTCCAGCCTCTGGGACCTCAACTCGCGCAACGGCCCCCAGCCGTCAGTCTGTGGCTAACTTTTCAACCTGTCCCTGCTCTGGAGAGGGGCAGGGGGAGGGGGTCTCACTTGCAGCAGTGCAAGCCCACCGCCGGCTGCCTGACTTTCAGGCGTGCTGGGATCAGCCAGATGTGCAGAGCAGATGTGCAGAGGAGGAAGAAAGGATCAGCCGAGGAAACGGAAGATGAGAGATAAAGAAATGAAGCGGCAGCCAAGCTGAAATTTCACCAGGTGGGCACAATCCCTTCCTCGCCTGGCGTACCTACACCTGCGTAGCCTTTCTTGGTAAGGTAAGGACAGGTGCAGAGCGTAAAGGCCAGTCAGTCTTAGCCTGCCCATTCCCTGCCTCTGGGTGGTGCCAGTCAGTTTGGGCATACTTGGGGCAGGGTCACCCAAGCGCAACCCAAATCCAGCTTGGCCCCAACTTTGCTCACGCTATTCTCTGCAAGCCGGGATCGCCAACCTAACACGTTCTTAGTAGTTCCCACCAATTAGGAGGTACATCTAGTGTACAGGCACAGTCTCCAGGTGCAGGTCAATTTGATCCACCGCCCCCCCTCCTGCAACTCATTTCATTACCCGCTCTCTAGCCCCGTATCCACAGAGGGGGAGAGGTTACAATCTGCTCCCCAGTCTAAGGATCATGCTTCGTGAGGAAGGGGAGGAAAAGAAGGAAGGGAGGAAGGAAGGAAGGAAGGGAGGAAGGAAGGAAGGGAGAGAGGAAAAAAGGAAGGAAGAGAGAGAGGAAGGAAGGAAGGGTCATCTTTCTTCCTTGCCACAAAAGAGGGAATCCAAGCGAGAGACCACCTTGCCCTCCAGCGATCCCGCGCCCCTCACCTGCCCGCTGGTTCCCTGGGGGTCCCGCCAGGTGGCCCCGCAGAGGCTGAGTGCGGCTGTCCTTGATCTCAATGGTGAGGAGGGTCTTCATCTCGTCGTCCGGGTGGGCAGCAGCTGGACGGAGGACCAGGGAGTCTGCCGGGCTGTGGGCAGAGCCACTTTGCTGGCTACAGAGCACCTCTGAGTCCAGGGAGCCCCCCTTGGCGTTTTCAACACCGGGCCGGGCGGGGGGCAGCTTCCTCTCCTGCCATTGGCTGCCCTGGCCCCGCCCCTGAGGGCCGCCTGCCTCTTTAGGGACGGCCGGAGCCTGCGAAGCGGGCCTGCCCGCCCCAGCCTTGGCCTGAGAAGGGCCGGTCCGGGCTGCATCCTGCCCCGTGCTGCCAGCCTGGAGCGTCCGAATGCCAGCGTCGCCGCCACGGTCCCCCAAAGGTAAGTTGGCCGCAGGCTGGGAGGGTAAAAAATGCTGCCGTGGCAGGACGGGCAGCCCTCTGCCGGCCTTCTCTCCCTTCTGGGGCGCAGCCGGAGGGTTTGGGGTGCCGGAGCCAAACTGGCGGGCGCGCTCGCGGATGGAGCCGGCTCTCTGGAAGGGCTGCTCCCTGCACAGCTCTGCAGAGGGGAGGGAAAGAGAGGGGAGGGAGATGTCAGTGGAGGGAGGGGGAGGACCAGCCTGGGAGCAGAGAGTGGTTTATCTCAAGCGGCTGGGAGCCCTGCCAGGCCTGGGGGGGTGTCGGGGGGGGGAGTTTCCACCCCAGGAAATCGAAGCGCTCATCGTTGTCCTCGGCTTCCCTCCCAGTTATATCCAGAAAATCTCATCTCTTTCCAAAAAAAGGAAAGGAAGGGGAACAGGCAGCATCAACTGCCGTGCTGCTCTTCAGCCTTTCTGGGCTAGGCAGATCACAACTGGGGGGGGGATCAGGGGGGTCCCCAATATAAATGTCCCCAACATGTTAAGGAGTGGTGCCATGGCCTCCTCCTCTCCGAAGTCCCCTCTGGGCAGCCTAGCACGGCCTCCCCCCGTCCCCCTGCGCCTTCCAGGGTTTTCATCAGGCTGGGCTGGGGTCTCTGGTGTCCCCCGAGGATCTGAGATCCAGTGTTTCTTGGACTTTTGCGGGGGGTGGGTGGGCTTTATTTCCCAGAATGCCCCGGAGGAAGCCAAGGTTGAGCCACACGGCCGAAAGCCTTCCCTTGGTTTTGCCGGACAGGCCGGCAAGGAAAGGCGTCCGGCGGATCGTATCCTGAAGCAGGACTGCTGGGCAAAGGACCAAGGGGGGCTCTCAGAGCATTACCTGCACCGGGTGGCTTTGGGGGAGGTTTGCAGCCGTCCGTTTCTACCTTTTGGGGGGCTCCGTGCAGGGCAGTTGCTAAAGAGGCTGTCAAGCATTAAAGTGGAAAAACAGAAGCCGCGTTAGAGAGGGAGGGATTCAGCCTCCCACAGGCACGGACACCCCTGTCAAGGATGAAATTGGGGCTGCTACCTGAAACCTTGGGAGGGGAGGGGAGGGGAGGAAAGGAAAGAGGAAAGAGGAAAGGAAAGGAAAGAAGGGAAGGAAATAGGGAAGGAAAGGAAATAGGGAAGGAAAGGAAAGAGGAAAGGGAAAGAGAAAAGGAAAGGAAAGAAGGGGAGGGAAAGAAGGGAAGGGAAGGAAAGGATAGAGAGGAAAGGAAAGAGAGGAAAGGAAAGGGAGAAGAAGGGAAGGGAAAGAAGGGAAGGAAAGGGAAAGAGGATAGGAAAGGGGCTTTCACAAATAAAGGAGAGGGCCTGAAGAAGGGAGAAGATGTTCCTGACCTTATTGGGTGAAAGAATGTGAAGGTTCAACTCTGAAAAGCAGAAATTCCCTTTCTGGGCAGGAAGAGCGGGGGGGGGGCCTCACAGGAGGCTGAAGACAGCCGGGCAAAGGGGCCAGGAGCCAAGCCTCAAGGCAGGAGCACATTAGATGGAGGGGGGGGATCTTTCAGAGCAAGAAGACCCTGCACAAAGCACTTTCTCTGCCCCAGCCCTGCAGACCACCCTCTTCCCAGGAAAGAGAATCTGCCCGCAGGAGAGTCCCGCCACAGTCCAGGGGCTACAGCTGGGGGCTTAGGAACGGGAACAGCTTCGGGGCGAACCCCGAAAGGTGGGGGTCCTCGCTGCTCTCCGAGGTTGGGTGTCTTCTGGCTGATCAGGTTACCTAGTTGGGCAATGAAACCTCCACAAGAAAACCACCAAGCTCGGAGAGCACCAAGGACCCCACAATCTTCCTCCTCCCCTTGCAAAACCCTCTCCCCTCTAGCACTGATGATGTTACCTAGATGGGTAATGAAACATCCCCCCAAAAAAAACCCCACAGAGGAAACCTGCTCTGGAGCGATTCAGCCTGCCAACATCCCCCAGGGGGGGCAGGCAACTCTTCCCAATTTCAAGAGTTACATGGATTTTTTTCCCATGACGTGAAAAGGGGCTATGCCCCCCACCCCAAATATGCCCAAACTCGGCACAAAGGTAGTTGGCTACGACAAGTTGTCCCAGGGCAGCCGACAGCAGGAGAGGAAGCTGCCCCCCTGCCAGCCCTGGCGTTGAAAATGCCAGGGGGGGGCTCCGTGGACTCAGAGGTACTTCGTAGCCAGCAAAGTGGCTCTGCCCACAGCCCGGCAGACTCCCTGGTCCTCCGTTTGGCTGCTGCCCACCCGGTCCTGACTATGAAATCCTGAGGATTAAAGCCCAGCAGAGATGCCTTTACACACACACACACACACACACACACCGTACCGTCTCTATCTCCCTCCTGGCCTGCAGCGCCTTCTCCTTCTTCTGGGGCTTGAGACACAACCTGGGGTGCAAAGAAATGCAATGAGAATATTGATGAGGTGCACACATACACACACACACACAAACCTGGAAGGTTTCCAGGTTGGAGAAAGCCGTACAGCCATCCTGAAAAACCTGTAACCTCCGGGGGGAGGGGGGGAATTTTAGACCCGGCAAGAGTCCGTTCCAGGCAGGATTGCCCCCGCCCCAATTCTCAGCCAAGCAGGATTCCCCAAGGTACCTCTCTCTTCTGGCTCAGGAGAGACTCCTCTTTTGGGGGGGCTTCCCCCCCAGCGCTTTCCTCCTCCAGCTGCTCCTCTTTCCTGGTTTGAGAGGAGGCTTCTTCTTCGGAGGAGCTCAGCCCCTCCTTGCCTTTGGGGGGTGCCAGGCCTCCAGCTTCCTCCTCTTCCTCTTCCTCCTGGGAGGAGGGCTGCGGTTCGGGGCCGGTCTCCTCGTCCTGGGAGTTGGGCCCAGGGTCTTCACCGCCGGCCTCATCGTCTGGGAAAGGAGCTGACCGGGAAGGCGAGTGGCTGGGGACGGCTTCCAGGAGCAGAACAGTCCCCAGAGAAGACCCTGTTTGGGGAGGAAGGAGGTTAAGGAAGCCCACCTCTCTCAGAAGGAGCAGCCAAGTCCACAACTCCCATCATCCACGCCGACAAGGCTATAGGTCAAGGCATCGGCAGGCTCCAGCTTTCTACTCAGTACTCCTTTACAAGGGCCCCCATGCCAACAGGCTGTGCTCCATGCCAGGCCTCCCCCCTCCAGCCCACCGCAGGTGCCTCCTGCAGGGACCCTCGGCCCAGCCTCACCTGGGGCTTCAGCCGCCTTGGGATCCAGCTGCTCCTGCATCTGGCTTTGGACCAGCTCCTGCCCAGCTCGCTTCTGCACCTAGAGGAGGCCGAAAGGCAAGTGCAGCCTCAGCCCCCAAGCTCCGTTCAGCAAAAACCCTCGTTGCGCGCAGCGTCTGATCCTGGGAAGCTGCGTTCCAGGTGGTCCTCAACTTACGACCACAACCGAGTTACGAATTTCCGTGGTTAAGTGAGATACCGGTAAGGTGAATTTTGCCCCCCATTTTACACTCCGGGAAGCGGCTGCAATTGAATTGAGCCCCAAAAAGAGGAATCCCTTAAAATTCTGTGCACGTGGCACACTCTTCCTTTCCCCCAAAATTGGGAAGTGTGGTTAAGGTCCCCTTGTCCAGGTGTGCTCAGGTAGGGCCAATTTCTTCATGCAGAAATACAGCAGGTCAGGGGGGAGTTTCAGGGCAGCTTTCTGCCTGCAGGGACAGTCCAGGAGGCTCCGAGGAAGACGACAATTTGTTTACATTTTTTAAAATGGAAATGCAGGGCAAACCCTGATCCGTCCACCGCAACCTCCGACTGGAGGCCTCCATAGTTTCTGGACACCTGCCATTGTCTTAGGCCACGGGGGGGGGGGGTATGGAGGATGATGGGAGTTGTAATCTGACAGGCTGCTCAAGCTGGGCAGGGCGATAGCCAGGGTAGCAGAAAGGAGCCCTAACGCACCAACTAGGAGAAGGCTGCCCTCTGGTGGGGAAAATGGGGAAGGCCAAGTACTCAAGCCACGACTCTTCTCCAACAGGGGGCCCTCCAGGGATGGAAGGACCAGAGTAGGCAGGCAGCCCTGCCTTTGACAGATGCCAGGCTGGCAGCAGAATCCGCAAGAGACTCCACGGGGGAGTATTAGTACCACTTTACAAACTCTTACAAAGACCACACCTGGAATACTGCATCCAGTTTTGGGTCCCGGGGAAAATCCAATGCCCCCTAATTGAGGGGGACCCTCCCTGCCTTCTCTGGGGATGAGCCATCGCCGCAGCGCCCGCTTACCTCCGTGTTTCTGTCCCCTGCAGCGTGTTCGTCTTGCTCCTTGGATGCTCGAACTGTGTCGGCGGCCCTCCGGTTATTGAACGCTTTCCCCAACGTTGCAGCTTGAGAGAGGGAATAGGAGCCGTTTCAAGCAGGCCGGGATCGTTTAGAGAACCTTCCTTAGGGGACCGTGGTGACCAAGGGATCCAGCACTCTCTCTCGACACTCCACCCTGAGCTCTGGGCGCAACCCAGCTGGGCCTCGTACCTTCAATTTCTTCTGCGCGCAGCTTGCGGATAGCAGCCCGGATGAGTTTGCGTTCCTCGTACTCACTGGTTCCTCGCAGCTGAGAAGAGAAGCAAAATAAGCAAAGGGGCAAACGGACTATTCCCCCACTTTGCGGCTGACGGGAGGCCACCCGGAGAGCTTGAATCCGTAGGCTGGAGCGGAAGTCCAAGCACGATCTTGGTGGAAAATAGCCACAGCACAGACTTATATACCGCTTCACAACGCTTTACAGCAGAGTTCCCCAACATTTCTGGCTTTGCGGACCGGTGGGAGGCGGGACAGGGGATGGTTCCACATGAGCAGCCGGCAAGCGTACGGGTGCAGCTCCATCTGTGTGTGTCCCCCCCCCCGAGTGCCCACCGGAACGTGGAAGTGCCCGTCGGGGCTCCTCCGGAGACAGGAAGAGCCTTCCCGGAGAGGTCAGCCCCCTTCAGCAAGGACCTACCAAGCTGGTCAGCTCCTCCACATCCTGGATGGTCTCCAGCTTTCTCGAAAGGGCGTCCAGAGACTTTTGCTGTCGCTGCTCTTCCTCTCGCTGCCAGGACCTGAGAGGAGAAAAGCCGGAGAGGGGCGTCACTCGGACAGACGCCCCGGACTCTTCGCCTTGCCTGGCAGCGGCTGCCTCCCCCAGGGAAGAGAGAGACAGAGCTCCTGACCCGGCTGTTGTGGCCAGGGGAGGCAAACCAGCCCCTTGGGGTAGTGAGATGGGTGGCACACAGAGGTAATCCTTGATTTACAATGCTTCGTTTAGTGACTGTTCAAAGTTACAACATCATGGAAAAGAGTGGCTCAGGACCGCTTTTCACACTTACGACCGTTGCAGCCTCCCCGTGGTCAGGTGATCAAAATTTGGCCACTCGGCAACTGGTTCGTATTTACAGCGTCTCAGGGGTCACGTGAACCCCTTTTGCGACCGTCCGACAAGCAAAGCCAAAGGGGGAAGCCAGAGTCACTTGATCATGTTAAGCATGATTCGCTTAACAACGAAGGTTGTAAAATGGAGCGAAACTCAGTTAACAACTGTCTCACTTAGCAGAATAAATCTCGGGCTCAACTGTGGCCGTGAGCCATTTAACAAAGAGATAAAATGCCTGGGGAGGTTACAATCCGAGAAAAGCAGGGTGCAGAAGGAAGCAGCCCCCCCCTGCCCCAACTCACCTCAGCCGGTTCTCCTTGTTCTCCTGCCGCTCCGTCCGGAAGCGCTTGGATGCCAGCGCCTCCTCGTCCCGCTCCAGCTCCTGCCGGCGCAGCTCCCGGATGGCCGAGCGGATCTGCCTGCGCTCCGTCAAGTCCAGGGTGGCCTCCAGCTGGGGGGGGGGGAGAGAAACAGAGCAAGAGGAGGGTCATTCACGGACGGGTCAAGGGCATTGCGGAGGCCGACCCCACCCAGGACAGGCACGCTCCAGCCTCTCTTTGGCCACCCCCGGCGCCAGACACACAATGGGTGCAGTGTGAGGGTTGCACAAAGTGCTACTGTCCCTCCGGCCGAGCCCTTGTGCTCGCCCCACAGTCGAGGGGTTCACACACACACACACATACACACACAACCGTCCCCCAGCTTGGCCTGGGCCCAAAAGTCTCCTCCACCTCAGCTAGGCGCCGGCTACCTCTGCGCCTTGCAAGAGAGGATGGATGCCTGGCAAATGCTCCAGAAGTTTGGAGGAAAGAGCAACTTGAAGGAGACCCACCCAGAGCATGACTCAAGTCCAGCCTGCAAGAGATCACCCCAATTTTGCAATGCGCTCCAGGAACTCTGCAGAAGTCTACAGGAGAACACTGGCAATGTCCCACGAGGGTATCCTTCCCTGGATAAACAGAACCTCCACGTGCAGGTGCACTTTATATCACGGATCAACTTGCAAGCAGCTAACTGACCCTTCCCAGAGGCAACGAGACACGGGCAGATAAGACTCCTACTTTTTTAAAATCAAGAGCTGCTCGGGGGAGACAGGAAGCAGGGTGTGTATGTGCAGTGCGTGCAAGTGTGTGCATTTGCACATGTGCAAGTCTGCCCACGGGGAGGGGGAAAGTTGAGAAACAAGAGGTGAACAATTGCCCTTCAGCAGCCCTCGTTCTGCAGAGGCGCCACTGGCAGGCAGAAGCATCGGCCCCATCATGCTCGGCTGAGATTGCGGGGCGCCTCGGGGCCCCGAACTGTACGGGAAGTGGACAGGAACTTGCTCAGCCAGCCTGAAGGAAGCCGCTGACAGCTCTCCCTCCCTTTGCTCGGGCTAGTTTATCGCCAGGTGACGGAGACGGATGGGGCTGGAAAGGAGCCCTTGAAATGCGCAATTTGTAGCTGCGAAAGACAGGCCCTTCAGAGGCTTTATGAGGCAGCAGGGATGTGTTGATTCTATAATGATAAATGTTGGCGCTTTCCAGATGTGCTGAGCTAAAACTCTAGGTGGCAGAGTCCAGACAAGCCAGACCCAAATCCTGCAACCGTCCTTTATGTGGCCTGCATCAACGTCAAACTCTCTTTTCCTGCTTCCATTGGTCTCAACCAGGAAGAGCTTTGCAAACGTCTGGCCCGGCGGTTGCTTTGTTGAACAGCTGTGCCGTGAGATCAGGAAGACCCCCCTCCACTTCTTGTTGTCTTATTAGCCTCTCATCAGAGATGTGCAGATAGTCCTCAATTTACAACAGCTCGTTTAGGGATTGTTCTGAAGTTACAATGGCATTGAAAAAATGTGGAACTGTGAGATAAAGCAACGGGGGGGGGGGGTGGCTCTTTGGGGAGGGGGTGCCCAAAGGGAAAGGGCTATGCAAACAGGGGGAAAGGAAGGAGGGAAAGCCAGCTGGAGGGGAGGGGGGGAAGAGAAGGAGTAAAACAAGCTAAAAGGACGGGAGTGTTTCTCCTTATATGGTCTAATTCCCTCGCAGCGGCAGGCGAGGAAAAGGGAGGAACTCATTCAAGTTCCAGAGACAGAAGGAAAACTTGCTGTCTGCACCCACAGACACACGTATCACGATGCCCTCCACACCCTGCCTCTCCATCTGCGGGAATACACCTCCCATCATTCCCAGCTGGCTGGATCAAAGGCTTGCTACAGCTAAGGCTGACTTAGCCTTCACACTCGGCTCCAAATGCCCGGGTTATATGGGCCTCCTGGGATCCAGAAGCCCCATCAGCTCAAAGGGCACCAGGCTGGCAGAACTGGATTCAGACTGGCACACCCATATGCGCCCCCCACAAGGGCTCAGTGGCTGAAGAAAGACAATAAACCGGAAGGGCATTTGCTAGGGATAGACTTCCACCCGCTTCTAAGACACCCAAAATAAACAACAACAAGGAAAGGCATTTTTGTGGCTTCACAATAAGAGCCAGCCAATTCATTATTTTAATTAGCAATTAATATCTACTTTGGCCCTGTTCAAAGTAATCCTTTTACTTTAAACAGTCTTGATCCCTAATCTCCTCCTTTGTTATAACGTGGTGACCAAAACTGGATGCATTATTCCGGGTGTGGCCTTACTAAGGCTTTATAAAGCGGCACTGAGACTTCACGTGATTTTGATTCTGTGCCTCCCTTTATGCAGCCCTGGGTTGTGTTGGCTTTTTTCGTCTGCTGCCGCACACGGCCGGCTCGTGTTTCACTCAAACGCTCTTCTGCCCTGAAAATGATCAATAGTGCCAATTTTCCTGCCTCCTATAAAAAGAGGGTTGGGAGGAATCAAATGCTGCCCCTCTGGCTTTGCCCAGAAGACCAGACCAAAAAAAAAAAACCTTGCAAATTGCAGATCTGCTTTGATGAGAACAACACTCCCTTTATACCAATGTTGGTTTCCCGCTTGTGACTTTGCACTCTTGCACACTGATCTGCACCTGTTGTGTCTGGAGGAGGGAGCGGCTTGGTCCGCCCGCACAGCAGGCCATGGCATTGGACAAGAGGAATTAGCACTGAAAGATGCTCGTGCCGCCAGACAAAGTCTTCCTGTTCCAGAAAGCTCAGAAGCTTTGGGCGGAGAGCAGTGCCAATGTGCCACGCCCCTTTTCCCAGGTATTTCAACGGCTCATTTCACCTTCGCAGAAAAACAGCTGGAAGGGAGGAAGGAAGGACAGAAGCTGCCTTTTCTCAACCTTTCATAAACTAGCAGTGTTTCCCAACCACGGCAACTTTAAGATGCGTGGACTTCGACTCCCAGAATTCCCCAGCCAGCACAGCTTACGACTGTTCTTTTCACAGCTGGCTAGGGAATTCTGGGAGTTGAAGTCCACGCATCTTAAAGTTGGGGGGAGGGGGAACTGAACTAGCAGATGAATGCTGTAATGTGACCCCCGTCTGGGGGACTGTAGCTCCCCTCCTACTTGCCTCGTAGCCCAGTTCCTGGCTGGGGTCCCTGGGAGCTGTAATTCCCCCAGCCAGCGAAAGAAGAAGACCCCCACCCCCATATTTTGAGCAGGACCAGGAAAAGTCTCCTGCCTCCCAAAGGCTTCCTGGTGGGCGATGCCTCAGCTGGCAGGGGAGGGTGCCAGCGGCTTCAGGTCTGAACAGCGCTGCTCGCCCCCTTCCAGGCAGGGCTGGGCCGCTGGAAACCTATTTTGGCACTCCTCCCCAAAGCACAAACAGCAAGGAATCCCTGCCAGGGAACACAAAGGGCCCCTTGTGTGCGGCAGGCAGCGCTGCCTTCCCTCCGGTGGCGGAGCCAGGTGAGTCCAAGAGAGAGCAGAAGGAAAACTCACTCTGGCCGGGAAGAAAAACGGCTCCCAAGGAAGCAGAACTTTTATACTGGAGGAGGGAGGGGAAACTGAGGCTCCCTCTGTCAAACTACACCAGGGGTCTTCAAACTTGGCCCTTTGAGGACTGGTGGACTTCAACTCCCAGAATTCCTCAGCCAGGCACGCGTGCCTGGCTGAGGAATTCTGGGAGTTGAAGTCCACCAGTCCTCAAAGGGCCAAGTTTGAAGACCCCTGAACTACACCATTCTAGTCCAGGTAGCCCTCGACGTACGACCACAATGGAGCCCAACATTTTGGTTGCTGAGCAAGACATTTGTGAAATGAGTTTTGTCCCACGATGCAGCAAAATTAGAAACACAAAGTTGGCTCTGCGAGGGGCCCTCGGCGCTCTCTGAGCTGGCTTGTTTTCGTGCAGATGTTTCGTGACCCAAAGGAGGTAACAGCATCAGTGCTAAATGAGGTAACACCATCACTAGCACTGTTGACGTTACCTAGTTTGGGTCACGAAACGTCTGCAAGAAAACAACCCAGCTCAGAGAGCACCAAGGACCCCCAGAGTCAGTCTCCTCCTCTTCCTCCTCCTCCCTGTAAATCTCATCCCTTCTAGTACTGATGATGTTGCCTAGTTGGGTCACGAAACATCTGCAAGAAAATATCCAAGCTCAGAGAGCACCAAGGACCCCCAGAGTCAGTCTCCTCCTCTTCCTCCTCCTCTCTATAACCCCCACTCCCTTCTAGCACTGATGACGTTAGCTAGTTTGGCTCACGAAACGTCTGCAAGAAAACAAGCAAGCTCAGAGAGCGCCAAGGAGCCCTCCTTTCAACCCTGCGCTACAAATATTCTCCTTTATTGCCTCTCTCTGTCGCGAGAGGAAGACCTGCTAGACAGCAGCACCCAGCTAACCTCGGCCCATCCCTAAAAGTTTGGACCCAGTTTAGTGGGGAACGGGAATCCCCAAGAACTGCCAGCGTGGAAGTCGAGAAAGCTCCCGAAAGAAGCCCAGCCACCTCCTGGCTGCTCCAGAGGAAACAGCCTAACCAGATTCACCAGCTGCTCTCCCAACGTTGAGCCTGCACCTCGGAGCGTGTGCCACACCCAGCATTCTTTCATCTCTCCTGCAGTTTCACACGGGATGACTTCAGCAGTGTGCCCTCCCCCCCCCGTGGGGGAGACTTGGGAACCGAAGCACTCTCAGATTCCTGGCGGGGAAGGGGGGGGGGAAATTCGACTTCAACCATAACCGTTAATAGCAGCTTCTCCATTTAGAGCGCCTTAGATGTTGCCAGGTTTCAGCTGCCAACTTTCCAGCAAATGCTGGCCGAGGAATTCTACGAACCGCCTCCCAGCCCACGGCAAAGAGCTGCCGAATAGCAACGGGTGAGTGGCGGCGCAGGGGTAACGGGCCAGGGTCCCCAAGTCCCAGCTTGGCCCACCCAGGAGCCGTTGTGGCGTGCAGAGAAGGGTGGAGAGAACAGGATGGCTTCTCGTCGGTCAGGCCAAACCCTTGTTGCAAGGAAGATGGCTTGAAAAAGGGCACCCCAGCCAGCCAGCACAGGACGCCACAGGCCGGGCGCGTTGACCTCCGTTGAACAGGCTTACCATTTAGGTCGGTGTTTCTCAACCTCTGCCGCTTGACGATGGGTGGACTTCAACTCTCATGCTGATCGTTGGGGGATTCTGGGAGTTGAAGCCCACCCGTCGTCAAGCTGCTTTTGGAAAAAGTGCAGAGAAGAACAACTAAGATGATTCAAGGCCCGGAGACTAAAACATAGGAAGAATGGCTGCAGGAACTGGGTATGAATAGTTTAGAGAAAAGGACTAGGGGGTGACATGATAGCAATATTCCAATTATTTGAGGGGCTGCCACGAAGACGAGGGGGGGGGTCAACTTATTTTCCCAAACCCCTGAAGGCAGGACAAGAAGCAACGGATGGAAACTAATCAAGGAGAGAAGCAACCTAGTGGAACGGCTTTCTTTCAGATGTTGTAGGTGCTCCATCCATCACTGGAGGTTTTTAAGAAGAGACTGGACACTTGTCTGAAATGGTATGAGCAGGATTAGAAGACCTCCAGGGTTCCTTCCAGCTCTCTATTCTGAATTCTGCATAAAAACACTGGCTTCGATTTCAAAAGTGCTCTTTTGGCATTTTATTTGAGCTAAAGCGAGCAGGATTCAGCCTGCAATGGGGCGCGGCAATAGGAATAGATTAGATCAGATAACCTTTATTGTCATTTTTTTCCTGTGGGCACAATGGCACACATTAAAAATGAAATTTAGTTGCTTCCTCTCAAAATGTACACATACATAGCACACATTTAAAACATACTAAGTACAACATGCGTATAGACCTACATCCTTACACATAAGCAACATCTAAATATTAATATAAGTATTAACAGGAAGACTCCTCTGCAATCGGAAGAATGTCACGTGTCAATTGGATAAGTCATAGTGGCTTGAGCTCCTGTCTCCTGTCCTGTCCAGGCAGCCTCCTTCACACAAACACATCTCTCCTCCTTCATTTCACAACTATTAGGGCCACAGCTGAGAACTCTGGGAATTGGAAACCACACAACCGAAGGGCATCCAGGTCGGAGAAAAGTCTGTTCTAAGCCGCAGGTTTTAAGCTGGGACGGCAAAGTTTACACAACGTGCTAAAGCAAACTAAAAGCTTAGCACTTTGGCCGAACTCTGCTCGAATGGCAGGAAAGCTAAGACGCCAGACAAGCCTGGGGTGGATATATTTATTTTCCAGCTGGTGGGGTGAGTAAAAGCGCAATTAGGCGAGTCCTTCCCATTGATGAGTGGTAGGGAGCTGATCTACTGAAAGCCACCAAACACAACAACAGACTTCGCTATTTCCCACAGCCATGGATTTGGACATCTGTGCATTACGTCAAGGAGGATTTCAAAACCTTGCGAGAAGAAGATGTTGCAAAGTCTGTGTCCAACTGTGGAGCCCAAGATGCACTAGCGGCGCACAGCAACTCGCATGAACTCAAAAGGTAAGTCACACAAGGACTGCGTTCAAAATATAAACAAAGGTATCGTGAAAGAAGAAAAAAAAACTTGTGAAATCAAGATTGGGGGTTTGAAAGGAGTGCAATTCAAGGAAGCAAAGGGGTGCACAAAGAAAGACCTCTGCATTCATCCCCTGGATTTCTCACCAGAACAATTAAAGACCGGAAGCTGCTTTTAGTAAGCCAGGCGGGCTGTAATCTGGATTAGCTATTTGTGGCTTAGCCCATTTTATGAATCCAGCTGGCTCGGTTACCTTAAGATTCAATCTAGTGCAAGAATCCAGAAAGCGGGAAATTCAGTAATCAAGTTAAGTAAGGCTTTAAGCAACAGTCACTTATAAGACATGGTTTGCTTGCCTTTGGACTGGTACGTACTGAGTAAGAACTAGGCCTGCATAATGGGTAAACATTTGCAATGGGCAAATTTACAGAATTGGATTAAGCAGCTTCGGTAAACTCATCCCATGGACTCATCTCAAAGGATAACGGGTAGTACTTAGGGGAATTCGAGGCACCGATGACTAAAAAAAAGGGTTTCGCAGTGACAGTGAGTTTTCAGGGTGAATCGGCTGACATTTGAATCGGGGTCGTCCGACAAGTTGTTTAGTCCAAGGGTTTTGGGACACGAATTATGGTTCACACTTGGGTGGGGAAAATAGGTCTTCGTATTTGACCGTCGGGTCCTGTTTATCAAAGCTGGAAAACAATCCGTGCCTGAAAATGAAGCCGTTAAAAATCCACGGTGGCCCGAAGGGGTGGGAGGAACCGATCCGCAGGGATGAAAAAGAAGTGAGCAAAGTGACCACAACATCTAGGCCTCCACCCAGCCACAAACATCGCTAGGCAAAAGGCAAAAAGAACCCTTCTCTTTGCTCACAAACCCAAAGCCGCAAACCGTCAGTTCTCCAGAGCAGGGCAACAACATCAGGGGAAAGGAACTCACCAGTTTCCGGAGCGTCCCTTCATCCATGCTCAGGAGCGCCTCTTCAGACATGCTGCCAGATTCCGCCCTCAGGGGCCCCCTTCCTTCTCTCCAAAGAAGCCGGCCAGGCAGAGAAAGGAAGGGAAGTCCCTTCAAAGGCCAGGGGCTAGTTCAGGATCAGAACGGATGGAGCTCTGGAAGGGAACAAGGCAGAGCAAAACAAACATCAATTGGTTATCTCAGAAAAGCAAAGGAGGGGAAAAGCTAATCCCAGGGCCGCCAACAGTGGGGGGGGGTCTCCACCTCCTCCCTTCAACTTCTAAGAAAATCTGACCCCAGAAACTTCCCTGCCTCTCTGCTTTCCAGGCGGCTGGCATTCAAGCCAGCACACGAGAAACGCAAAGCTGGAAAACAATCAGTGCTGGGACGGCAAACGCCTTGCTGGGATGTCCTAAGGATGCCAGGCTGGGTTTCCAGCCGTTGGACATCCCAGTAAGCCATTGATCATCCAGTTCAGAGCCTGGTGACTTCACCAGTAGCTGGGTGTCTGACAGCAATCCGGGCGCCCCCGGAAGTCCCTGGCATTCCTCTCCAGCAAACGCACCAGGTGATGAATGCCCAAAGACTCTGGAGGATGAAGGGTGCCTGAGAGGGATTAGGGAAATGAGATGCCCAGGGCTTGTGCAGATCCAGCTCACTCTGATCTCTCGATCTCCTCCCTACCTGGCAGGCTAGAGAGTGAAAAGGGGAACATGGGCTATGTGGGGCAGGGAGGGGACACAAGGCAGCCGTCAAGTGGAGGAAGGGAAGGGAAGTGGGGCCTGAGGGTCATTGCTATACCGGCAAAAACTTTTTACCCACGATTTCTGTAAATATCCTCAAGAGAAAGCAGAACAGAGAGTGGCCCCGTTCGCACAATACATCATGCTTTCTTCTCGCCTAGTGAGTTTTGTCCCTCCAGTCCATAAGGGTCGTTTAGGGTCTGGAGTTGGTCAAATCTAGAAAACTGGCTCTGCAAAATAAACTAGGGTTCATTTCATCCGGGGTGTTCCCCCCCACTGACTATGCCAGGGCAGATGCCCCCTCCGAAGCTTCATGATTGGATGCCAGGAAACGTTTAATCCTGGTCAAGGGCCGACCCACACCCAAGTTCAGTTGAGCCTTCCGACACCCCCCCCCCCCCCGACATGAGTTACCTGTCTGGATTCCCATCCAACTACCGGATAGCCGGGCCAGGTTCGCCCAGCCAGGGCCAGCCTCGCCTAGCCCAGCTGGGAAGGGCAGGTATGGCAGGTCCCCCTCCTGCCCACAAGCCATGCAGTGCCAGAGCCGCTTCGGGACACGTCGGCTGCATTCACACAACCCTCTAAACCCGTGCAAGCAAACCTCCGCCGTTCTAGCAAGGGATCCTAGACTGGATCCTAGACCAGGCAGGCAGGCAGGCAACCTTCCCCGCACCGAGCCCACCACGCTCCACTTCCACCCAGGTCACCCACCCCGCTGCCACGCCGCCAGCTCCTCCCCGCCGACCCCAATCGGGCGCCCCTCTGCCGAACCCCCTTAATCCGGATTAAGAATGGGCTTCCGATCCCAGTCCGGGTCGGCTCCCACGTACCTCCCCCGGCCGCGCAGAGCCATCCACCCGCGCAGCCCCGCCAAGACCGAGCCCGCCGCCGCCGCCGCCGCTGCGGATCCCGCCGCTGTTCTGAGGCGGCAGCCGCGCCGCGCCGCCAGGACCCAGCCTTGCCGGGCCCCGCCCCTTCTCTCGAACAAGCCAATGGCAGAACGCGCCTCCGCCCAACGGTCCCGGCCGCGCCCCTTCGCACCCCGTTATTGGTCGGTTTCTAACAGTGGGCCCGCCTGCTTGAAGCTGGGCGCGCTTGGCAGGTTGGGAATTGTAGTTCCTGGTAGCTCTTCCCCGGCAGGCGGGGATTTGGGGATAATAAAAAGAGTGGGCTTTCTTTGGTTATCATAGCGTCAGAGACAATGTTGTAATTGTCCAGAATTATATTTGCTGCAAAGGAAGTCTGAAGCTTCTATTGCTTTTTATCCTTCCTTTCTGCGCTTTTGCTTTTTTTTCTTCTTCTTCTATTCTTTACTACTTTGTGATAGGGTAGTAGTGTTCGTGCTTTTGTAAAACTACATAGGTAGTTTTTAATATTTATTGCTGATTCTGAGAGGGGGGGCTGCTGCTAGCCAGTGGTTCTGTGTGGAGTAGGCAGCAGATCCAGTTACACGCAGCCCCAAATAATGGTGTGGCCTTTGGTGACCCTGGACTTAGGCTCTCCAGCCACTGTTTATTCTATGTCTGGTGGAGAGAATGCGTTTTTTGTAGCACGTCTCTCTCTCTCCAGAAAGAAAACGAAGGGGGCAGGAAAGGCAGCAGCACCCTCCCCAAAAGCTGACATCAGATACCATGAACCGAAGGCAGACAGCAAGCTAAGTGATATCACTTCAGATCTGAATGAGACACCACCAGGCGAGGGGAAGTCTAGAAACATCCTGGACAACAACAACAACAACTTTATTGTCACTTTGAATGTACACCAATCGGCATACATCAACATGAAATTTCGTTGCATACAGCTCTCAAAGGTCCACCACCTCCGATATACACTCCTTGTTCGTGGCCAGCTCAAGTTTCAGATCGAAACAAAAGGAACAATGCTAAAAAACTGCCTGTCCATGAAGTCTTCAGGACCTGAATGGAGCCTCTCTCCCTCTGCATCCCAGAATGAGTAGGGTTCTCCCCCCCCCCCCCCCCCCCCCCCCCCCCCCCCCCCCCCCCCCCCCCCCCCNCACAATCTGAGAATTTGTTCAGCATCAGCTGTAGATGGCTGTCTACAGTCAGAAACATCCCTATGGACAAAAAGTTTGAAATATGTTTAACAGTTTGAAATAGCCATCCAGACAAAACATCTGGGGGATTAAGCAGCCTAGGAAGGGAATGTATTCAAGCTTGAGCATTTTCCCTTGGCCCAAGAAATGATTAAGCCAATGACAGATTTCTGCTCATCAGTTTTCTAGAGCCCTCTTTTAGGCATGGTCAGGATAGTTAACTGAATATTTACACACACACACACACAGCTTGCTTCTGTCTCCTGTTGGCTTTTGTTCTCTGTTTATTTGTCTTAAGTATTTTAAAGTAGCTTTGAAGAAAACTTTGAAGTCAGCCTCTCAAAAGACGTGAGAGACAGACAAAACACAATCAACACAATATTGAAAAAGAGGGTCAGGGAAGACTCCTTTGATTAAGGGTTTCATTAATCAAAGGCCAACTTGAAGGACTCCATCCTGCTTGGGAAGAAAGAAATAGCAGCAATGAAGTGGATCTTTTTTTTTTTTTTTTTGGTTTGGTCAATATGTCAGAATTCATCTTTTTCATATTTGGCCACCCCAACTCAAGTACAGATCCTAGATGGTTATATAATGTGGGGTTATATAATGTGGGGATGGCCCAGAGGGTCACCCAAAGTCTACACCAACAACAAATCAGTGCAACTGAGATGTTACAATTTGTTAGTAGATCCGAACGCAGTGACAATTATGGTGCAAATGGGCAAGCATCACCACCTGGACTTTCTGCCTGCCCCCTCTTCTCCTGGGTGACCCTCTTGTCCTCAAGGCTGGCCATCCTTGTTTATAGTCTTGTTGATGGACAAAGAATTCCACTTAGTGGGACACAGTTGAGTCCGTGCCGATCCTGCCTTCTCAGAAGCAGGAATCTGATGCAAACTTTATGGAAACCCTCTGGGTCCCTCAGCTTATCTAAGGCTGAAAGTCTGGCAAGGTGACAAGGACTAGTGGGGTTTGCTCACCTGTCACAGGTGAATGCCTCTTCTCATCTGATAAACATCAGGTCCTGCCTCCCCCTGCATGACTGGACAACTGTCTGCTTAAGTGCTCTCTGTCCAGGGGCTGAAACTCTCCCCGCTGTTTGCAAATTTCCTCCCCTGTGATTCATCCTTTAACAGTCTCTGTTCTTAGCTGAGCCATTAGAACATTCTGTATGTTTGCTGGTTTGCTTCAGTAATCAACGGTAAATTTTTTCCAGACAATGGCAAAAAGATAGTTGTAGGTCTTTCTCCCCAGAGCCTTTGCTTATTAGCCTGGGCTTTGGACCCGGGACCTGTTTACCGATGTATTTTTAGCAAGCAAATGTCCTCAACTTACAACAGTTCACTTAGTGACTGTCCAAAACTACAATAACACTTGAAAAAAGTGAGCCATTTTTCACACACTTGCAGAAGACACTTTCCTGCATCTAGTTGGCCGTGCAATCGCAGCTATTGGCGCTCATGAATTTTCCACCCCCTTGCAGCCTCTTGGCTGTACCTACTTCCAAATCAGAAAAAGTTGCCTGAAAGGATCCCCCCCTTTCGGGGGGCTGAACGAAAGTCTGGGCAGGCAGGTGGTTTTATTTAACAGTGGAAGTTGTGAGCGCCCAAAGATCAGTTGCATAACTGTCAAAGGGACCCAACGGTCAGAATTGTGAACCTGGGTTATAAGTTGCAGAAAAGTAGATCCTCAGAACCTCAACCTCGTAAGTTGAGAACTAACTATTCTGTTTTTGCTTTCTCATTCTTGCTTTGGTGCTCCTCATTTAAATATATGCAGGCATGCTAAGTTGGCTGGGGAATTCTGGGAGTTGAAATTCACACATCTACAAATGACCGAGGTTGAGAAATGTTGCTTTAGTAGATGATATCCTGTTTGTTTGGTGTTTTTTGCACTAGGCCAGACCGAGTAGTACGGTTTTTAGTGCACGGCGCATTCAGCATCACTCTGGATTGGGCCCCTGTTTACAACCGACTCTGGGAAATTTGCCTCTTGTATTTCACTTGGCTGGACTGCTTCCTGACCATCTTAAAACAGCCCAGGCAGCTTTCCATCCAAACATTTATATTAAAAGCTGCTTCCATCGTTCTCCGTCTGCTGTGCCAAGTCACAATCCTGGGGAGTGGGGGGTGAGTCTTTCCAACTGTTAGAATGATCCAAGGTGGTTTCATCTTTGGCCTCACCCAAAGTTCAGATCAGGTCTCACCCACCACCCCATTATGCACCAAATGCAAACCCAGCATTTCAGATAAGTCTTGTTTCTCTGTTGTAGATTTGGACAGAAAAGAAACATGTTTGGTTAAAGAGAAAAGTTGTTTCTGGAATGAAAAGCAAACATGAAACATGGCCTGGGAATTTTGCTCCCCTGGGCTGTGCTTTGCACAAAGCCCCAAATTTGGGTGTAAACCTGAATCGCTGTATCTCCCCTGGACACAGGGCCCAGCCTGGATTCCTTCTGGGGGGGCTGAGATATAGAATTGCCCACCCCTTTTCCTTGCTGACTCTAGTCTGGGGCAAAGTGGGGATATCTCAGAATGGTTAAGGAAACTCTGGAAAGGCTGCCCCACTTGACCCTGGTCATTTCTCATGACCGGGACATAAATCCTAGATTCCCATACACATTAAACCCTACATTCAGGTTAGCTAACATAAGCAGTTGCAATTACAAGACAGGCACACCTATGTTACTTATTGCAATGGCCTGATCTGCACAATATGTTCAAATAATGCTTAGATGCCTACAGCACAGATTTCATCCTTCCATTCTCCACCATTCAGTCAGAACTGAAGAAGCTTCTTGGATGAGAAGCAAAATGTCTTCCAAGGAAAAACAAAGAAAGTCCAGTTGCCTTTTGAAAAAGCACCGTTGGGACAACCATGACCAGGACGACTGAGAATCTCCATAGACACAACTACAGCTTCTAGTTGGCCTCAACTAGTGTTTTGTAAACTCAAGCAAGAGTCTGGTACAGTTCATCCAACCTATCATTAGCTCACCTTCTTTGAACGGATAGGCAGGATTTGTTATCCAGCACATAGGCTCACCATCCATTTGTTCTTACAGCATGTGCACAGATGCTTTGTTGGTCCAATGCAAGATACCAGCACAATCCACACTCAACTGCAGCAGGCAGGCAGGCCACCAAAGCACTTTCTATTGATCAATTGTTAGTTGTCTGCTAAGTTCTTCAGGACCTGTTTGATCTCCCATTTGGTGCAGAGTTTGTCTTCCAGTTGATGTCAGGGTAGCTAAAGTCCCCCATTACTAAGGTGGTTTGTTTCCTGGACACATTAGTTAAATGATTGGCAAAAAGCTCATTTATTTCTTCTGCTTGAATAGCCTGTAGCACACACCTATGAAAATGTCATTCTTTTTTTCCCCTTTTATTTCAGCCTATATGCATTCATATGAGGAATGAGAGAGAATATGAGAAATGACTGAATAGAGGGGAAGAAGAGGAGGCCCAGGCTGTCAGCCGAAAAGCAAAGTGTGACTAGATGTACATCATCAGGCACTTATGCAAAGAACGTTGTGAGGTTGCAAAGGCACCAAATTCAAATAAGGATGTAAACAATGCCTGGTTGGAACAACATCTTTTACTTCCTGTAAATCGGAAGCCATCTGTGTCATTTAGTCCAAAGGGCAGCTGCTAAGCCATTATGATGATCTGCTCAGAAAGCTTTTGTGGAGATGCCACTTTTCAAACAATTCCCCCAGTTTTTGATTTCTTGATTGCAAGGTTGGCTTCTCTTCAGTGATACAATCACAAAACAAAACAATGGGAAGAACTGCGGAAGAAATCTATTCAATTTACAAAACGTTGGATTAGAAGACCTCCAAGGTCCCTTCCAACTCAGTTATTCTCTCATCTTCTCCTCTCCTCTCCTTGCTATCCAGACCTATGGGATAGCATCAAGCTGCATCAAATTTTCATGAAGCAAATTTTAGCAGACTATGATATAGTAGTAGCAAACAGCTATCCTAAGATATTAGAGAGAGAAAAAAATAAAAGATCTTCCAGCTATTTGTGTCCAATAAACTGTCAAGTGACTCATTAGCTGGCAAGCTAAGAGCGTCATTTATTTGTAATCTTTGCCTTACTTAGTGCCTTGAGAGTTATTAATGAAGCATCTCTGTAAGCAGAGGGGTCAGACGATGGCTAATATAAACTCAAATGCTCACAATCTTGGGATAGCAAAATTGTTACTGAGAATTTGAGGCACGGAACAGGCTGATGCAAAACAATTTTGTACAATTTCTATTCAAGATTTTTGAACAGATCAAAGATAAACATAAGTATAGAAATTGAAATTTTAAAAGAAAAAGTGCAGATTAAAAAAGAAAAAAAATGAAAGTGATGATTTCTGATATTTGTTATAGCAATTGCATAGAAACGTAAGATCATTTCTCTTTATAAAAGTATTCTCTTATAATTGATCAAACAGGTTACTGTTATATTCTTATCTTTTATGCAGTATTCAGGATTAGTAATCTCGGTTTAGTTTTGAGATGTTATTGTAGAACCTGGTCTATTGTCTTCTTCTGAACAAGATGCAGATATACTTCTTACATTTCTTGATTTTTTCATTTCTTCCTTGCATATTGATTTTTTAAGGTTTCAACTACCTTCTTTGCTATTTTCTCGATTGTTCTCATAATTTCTTTCTCTTTTGAACCCAATAGCATCACACTGTCAAAGTTTTTTTTTATTTTTTTTGGCTTAATGTTTTTGTCCCATTCATTTGTATTGCAGATTCTTCAGATATTTTTTATTCATCGTTTTAATTTGTCTAACCTCCCTGCTCATCTGGAAGACTCTTCCAATTTTTTATTCAGTTTTTTCAATGTTTAGACATTTTTCCATTTTCTCTTCCAAAAAACCCAAATCTCTTTTGACACGTCACATTTTTCCCCAAGTCCTCAAAAATCCCAAAGTATCTCTGATGCAAACCCCTTCTCTTTCATTTGCTTTAAGCACATACTCTTCTCCCTTGTGCAACCAGAAATAAAACAGGAGCTCCCTTCCCCTTCTCTGCATCCTTATCTCTTTGGATTCATTCAACACTCTGTAGTTCTGCAGTCAGAGGGTCTTTCACAACCTTCAGCTTTGGTATCTCTTTGCTTAGCAAAGCTAACCATTTTGTTCTTTGGCAAATCTAAACACTCTTCTTTCCCACCCAGGTATAAGTTATTTGTTTCAAAAGTACTTTTAAATTCAGCTGGCCCCTTAGTTCATTTTAAACTTTCTTACTTGAAAATCTTAACCAACTTTTTGCTTTTTATTATTTTTAAATCCTTGCCTTTCTTTTTTAATCTTAATCCATAATCCTGCTTGAAGGAATCCTCATCGGCTGGTACTGTTGCTCTCTTGCTTGGAAGATCTCTGTAGCTTTGAAACAGGTTATATTGTGCTTTAGAAAATGAGGATTTGGGCAGACGCAGTGTCCTTAAACAGGCACCGCTGAGGCTGTGAGCTCATTGTTTTTTCCTTGGAGCCAGCTGTTCATTACACGAGGACCAGTGGTGGGATTCAAATAGGTGAACAACCTGTTCTCTGTGTGGATGTCGCTTCTGGAAGTCCATTCTGGGCCTGGGCAACAAAAAATTAGCTACCGGTTCTGCCGAAGTAGTGCAAACTGGCTGAATCCCACCACTGATGAGGACCCTTGCAGGATACTACAGATTTCCTCAAAAGGAGCTGCTTCTGGAGCACACGTGGATATCTGTTGGCTTCTCCTTGTTCAGAGAAGCTCCACTGCTCTGCTCTTACCACCTAGTCACCAATCTTCACATCTACGTCATCTGTGCAGCTTGGAAATGCATCAGTTTTCCATTTTCTCCACCTGGAAGTCACTTAATGCAAGACAGGAAAATGGAATCCTAGTATTAAAAGTGGAGGAGCAAACTGTCCAAATCCATTCTCATTGTGGGGCAGCAGAAATTTCACTGAAATTAACTGTATTAATTGATAAGCAGTGGGAGAGCATTGTCTACACTGGAGTGGAGATCTCCCATGTTAGACCTTACTTAGCTTTTGAGCTCAGAGGAGGTCAGCCAAGGGTTGAGATGATGAGCAATACTATAAAGCAGGAGATTAAAATCAACAGAGCATTTAAAATTTACAAGAAGTTAAAAATGCCTAGGTAAACAAAGAAGACTTTTGCTTGCAATCTTTGGAAAGTTAAAATATAGAGGCGAAGCCAACATCTCCAGGCAGGACTTGCTCCTTTGAAAGGCTTTGTTTTTTATTTGCATGACAAAGTCGTCGTCTTCCAAACAGCCTGAGCAGACCTCGAGGTGAGAGAACTAACACCAACTGTAGCTATTAGGGACCTAAGCCATTTAGCGCTTTCACTGTAAGGTCTGGTACCTTGAATAGGGCTCCAAAACAAATGGGACAATTTGTTAATGATTTAAAACTGGCATGACTCAGGCTGTATAAGTAAAAAAATTGTTGTCCGATGAATCAGGAAAGTTTCTTTCTAGAACAAATCTTTGTCCTTAATCTCCATTTTCCTCCACCACGTTTCCCTCAATCATTTTTCCATCAAAGTATGGGGGTAGTAGCTTCTTTTAGCAAACTAGAAGGCTGTTCCAATTCTCCAGGGGGAAGAATGCCGCCTGGTGGCTCCCTCGCAAAGTGAAATCCCGAAGCCTCATTGCTGTTGAAAATAAAAGGATGTAAACTCCTGGATTACTCCTAGAAAGAGCTGAAGAAGCTTCTTGAATGAGAAGCAAAATGTCTTCAAAGAAAAACAAGAAAGTCCAGTTACCTCTTGAAAAAGCACTTTGGAACAACCATGATCTGGATGAGTGAATCTCCATAGACTCCTAGAATTATAGTTGCAAAGCATTCAGAAGGTGCCAGATCAGCAATACAGTAGTTACATTAGATTAAGAGCTGAGCCATACTTTACCTGCTTATATACACCTGGATTTCCTTCTCCTCTTCCCCCCCCCCAAAAAATCTTTTAGAAGGGGAAAAAAAAGAGCAGCAGAGTGGGGAGGGCATTGCCTAGCTTTTTCTTATTTTGTTGTTTCCTCTATTCAGATCAGGCTTTCCTCCACCAATGTGTCTGGTTTGGTGGATTCAAAAATGCATTTACTCTATAAACGTATCATTAACACAAAATGTAAAGGAAGAGGGCAGAAATATTTTTCCCAGTTTCAAAAGTTCTTTATACTGTGTTTAAATGAAGCTGAATTTATTTCAGGGTTCACACTGCAGTGGGACTAGAAGACCTTTGAGGTCCCTTCCAACTCTTTTATTCTATATGTTATGTTTCTTCAGTCAATTGTGGCTAATGAAACTAGAGCTTAGAACGTTGCATGAGTGTAATCAGCAACTTAGAAACGGGTATATACCGTACATTGAGTTTGATTCAATAAATCACAATCAAGGAAACTGTTTTTTTATGAACCTAGCCATTTATTAACTTTTTCAAAAGAACACTAATGTTCTTACATTTTTGTCCTTTGACTTTTCCTCTAGTGATGATTGGACTGTTTCTCCTTCTTGTGCACCATACAAAGATGAGATTCGGAGTAGAAAGAATCAGCAAATCCTCCCTGGCTGCTTCTGTCCAGGCAAACTTTTTGGCTTCCAATCTCTGGTGAGCAAAACCCATCCATGGTGTACTTATTGATGTCTGCTGTTTTTGCTGCTAGAACATTGTCTTCCTTCTCAGGCCTCCTTTCCCACATCCTTATCTATCTTCTTGAAGGACTATATCTTGAAACTCATAAATCTGAAGCTTGAAAATCCAGTTATCCTGGAAAATGAAGGCATAGCTTTGGGGGTAAAACGGGAATGCAGACGGCCAAGTTTGGTCTCTCAGTGCAGGGAAGATATGACAACCCTCAACGGCCTCCTCTTCTCACAATGCAGCAGCACTTAACTGCGGGGCAAAGGGCTAACTTTATTGCTGCTTCCATTGTTCCAACTGCTTTTGGGAAGATGACAAAGTGGCAGTGATGGTGCTAGCAAGCATCTGATGGTGCACCTGGGAGATTGGAAATGTCCCGGTCCTTAGCCACATTAGCAAAACAAAGAAATTCCTTGGCAGCAAAAGAAAAAAAACAGAGATCATTCATTTCCAATTTCCGGAATCAAGGTTTCTAATGGAAAAAAGCACATAGATCTCAACCATGTAACTATCCAGTACAAAGATTGGATTGGATTGATTGCATTCCTGGGCATCCTCATGCAGTGCTTATATAGAATGAATGCAAATATATGTGTCCCAGGATAATGTTGCAGAATCCAATCTGGGTTGGTCACTGGGACCAGAGGTTTTATCTTCAAGGAACTGCTCTCTCTAGCCTTCTCTGGCTAGGTCAGCCCCCTCTTCTCAGCAGCAGCTCTTCAAGTACTGAAAGGGCTTATGGTTCAAGATCCTTTAAATAGGACTTGTAAAAGAACTGGTAGCTAAAGTTATTGAAACATCGAGCAATAATGTTATCAGGATGCCATCTTGATGAAAAGTTCAACTGCTAAAATTCGAGTTAATGGCAGTTTTCAACACATTTTTGAGAGTAGCCCCATGTGCAGTGCAGTGCAGTACTGTGCAGGTCCCTGAGCTGTCCCAAACCTGATGCTCTTCCGATACCTTGAATAGCAATAGATGTTAATTAGGAACAATCTGTCTCTTACATGGGGTACTGACAAATGCTGGGGATTTGTCACATACAGGTAGTCCTCGACTTACAACAATTCATAGTGACTGTTCAAAGTTATAACGGTACTAAAAAAAGTGACTTATAACTGTTTCTCACACTTACAACCATTGCAATATCCCCATGATCTTGTGATCAAAATTCAGATGCTTGGCAATTGAGTCATATTTATGATGGTTGCAGTGTCCTGGGGTCACGGGATCACCTTTTGCAACCTTCTTACAAGCAAAGTTAAGGGAGAAGCCAGATTCATTTAACAACTATGTCACTAACTTAACAACTGCAGTGATTCACTTAACTGTGGCAAGAAAGGTTGTAAAATGGAGCAAAATTCATTTAACAAATGTTCCCCTTAGCAATAGAAATTCTGGGCTCAATTGTGGTCATAAGTTGAAGACCACCTGTAATGGACAAGATTGACTACCTTTTACAACTACTCAAGTCACTCCAACTAGTGCTGAAATAAGAGACCTGAAGACTAGGACCTTACTTGTTAATCACAATGGACATATCTTTCTTTGTAGAGTGATATACAGTAAATATCTATTTCTAGTTCCAGGCATTTTTTAAGACAGCTTATATAAAATTTCTAGGCAAAAAACTCCTACCAGATTTTCCCCACTGGAACAAATTACTTAAGTTCTTGGAAAACTGGTCAACTGTGCTTTTAAACAAAACATTTTAGAAACACGTAAGACTGAAATGCTTATATTCTAATATACCAAACCCCTGAGTCACTGAATAATAGTCTTATAAGATTTCTCCCAGACCCTAAATGGGGAAATTATCTTGGCAGGCAATATAAGTGGCTAGTATTAATCGTCTGTTTGCTAGGATTAGTGACCAAGAGCAAAAGGGCACCTTTTCTGGTAATGCATGAATCTCAAAACAGATTGACATCTATAAACTTTTTTTATCTTTTTCTTATGCACAGAAGAAAATCAACAGCAGCGTACTTAGAGTCTAAATAGGAAACATTTTCATTTTGTCTCCATTTTCAGTCATCACCTAAATGAATGAATCTTGATATAAGACAGGGGTGTCAAACTGCCAGCCCACGGGCCAGACGCGTCACATGGAAGCTGCGCCCACCCCATTGCCAGGAATGGCAAAATCGGCCCGATACGTTTTGCGACGTCACATGACGTCGCAAGTTTCACATGCCTGATATAAGAGAACAGAGGGCAATTCAAAGGCAGCTCTACTTTTAGGCTGATTGAGGCAGTCAACTAAAGTTGCAAATGTTAAAGGACAGCCAGGCTTTGAAGGGCAGAACTTATGCAATACTCCATAGCTTCAGCTCAAGTGTCGTAAAAAATTATCTTGCCAATTCAAGACTCAGTTGCGTCCTGTCAGATTTGCATTGTGATAGGAAGGAACGCCATCTTAGCTTGGTTCTTTTTGTTTCCTTAGGGCAGGGGTATCAAACTGCCAGCCCACGGGCTGGATGCATCATGCGGAAACCCCAACCACCCCATTGTCGGCAATGTGGAAAAAGTTCTGATACGTCGTGCGACATCACGTGATGTCGCGAGTTTGACATGTCTGCCTTACGGCAATAAAATGTCTCAATTTGATAAAAGCTGAGGGGAAGCTGGATTTTCTTTATTATGATCACAAGAGGAAGATAGGGTTTTAATAGGGATAATTGCACTTCTGAACACTGGATGGTTGAAATTGCAGTTTTCTCTTTCAGTTTCTGTCATCCCTTACTCTTTCCATGAATTTTTAAAAAAATGATATTTATATCATGTCTCTCTTCCAGAACCTCAAGGCAGCATATTTAATATTCTCTCTCCTCTTAAGCAGTTCACCCCAAAATAGAGGCTTGAAAGTACAGAAGGTATTCTGAGGCCCTGCTCAGCTATAACGTACTGGATTTGGAGGTGTTTTGGAAAATAACTTATTATAATGGAAAGATCTGTCAGGACATAGTAATTGTTGAAGATTTTTAAAGCTTACATTAACCATAAATTGTCTCCGATCCCACAAATAACAAACTGACATAGGTGAATGCTGAAATTGAAATATCTTCTGTCTCATCTCAAACAGCTGTAGAGTTTAATCCTCTGAAAGTGACTTTTTGTTCAACTACTTCACTCTGTAACTGCCATTCTACCAATCCCAGAAATAACTGACAAAGGTGAATATTGAAATTGAAAAATCTTCTGTCTCATCTCAAACAGCTGTAGAATTTAATCCTCTGGCTTTTCATTTTACTACTTCACTCTGCAACTGCCATTCTACCTCATTCAGTTTTGTTAAGCATTGATGTTTGGCAGAGCATCTAGAATTCCATCGAATTACTTTATCTTCATTCTTCATTCACCCCATTATTTTTCATTCTTGTCAACTCTTTAGCTATTTTTCTCCAAATTTCACATCTCAACGGAGAATTCTGGTAATGTGTTTTGTTGATTGCACTTTCCTCCTTTAATAGCTATTATTCCACTATTAAATTTCAATTTATAATAGTCATATTATTCACATTGATAAATATATGGTACTTTTCCAGTTATATGATGGAACGCAGTGGTTGGACCGCGGTATTGCAGGATAATTTTGCTGACTGCCGATTGCCAGCAGTTCGATTCTCACTGCCTCAAGGTTGACTCAGCCTTCCTCCTTCCGAAGTCTGTAAAATGAGAACCCAGATTGTTGGGGGCAATATGCTGACTCTGTAAACCGCTTAGAGAGGGCTGTTAAGCAATGTGAAGCAGTATATGAGTCTAAGTGCTATTGCTATGTTTTTAACTAGATATTTTGTAGAGTAATTTAATTCTCAGAGTTGTTTTGCAAACCAAAATCCTCTTATGGGACGCATGTAAACTTGCCCATCATTTAAAGGAAAATAGGGTTGAAGTGAGGATTTCTTGGTGCTCTCTGAGTTAGTTTTCTTGCAGATATTTTATAACCCAAACTAGGTAACATCATCTGTGCTAATAAGTGGTGATGGTTTCTGAGATGTTCTTGATGTATGCCAGTGTTAATTCTTTTTAGGGCTTGTGTTGGGTTGAGTGGTCAGGCACTTTTTGATAAAGTTGAATGAATATCCATTTTGTTGGAAGATGTTGTATAGATGCTCCATAAACTTTAATTTAGATGTGCTGAATTACTCATATATGGAATTACCAATAATTGTATTTGCAATTCAAATATGTATTAGAACTGCATTGCTTTCCTACGAAGAACAGGATAAAGATGTTTTGTACTTTTGGATCTCAACCTGAAAAAAAAGGGTGTGGGCACAAGAATGTATGATACAGTGGTCAACATCTTCTTAAAAAACATGGGTCTTTCCCTAGTAACTGGACAAGCTATGAAAAACAAGGAAAAGCTGAAAGGGTGCACACACACACACAGAATCTCTTTTAATTCAAACATTAATTTCCCTAAGATATGCTGAATTATACATAGAGGCTTAAATCTGATCTCTTTTCACTATACTGGGCAATTAATTCACAAGATATTTTAACTATTCCTTCCACATGCAAATATTTATAGAGGATAAGTTCAAGATGGAATATTCATCACTAGAACATGACATCAATCAAGTTAAGAAATACTGAAATATAAGAATTAGTACAGCTCACAATAAATCCCTTGAATCTGCATATTTATGTCAGTAGACTAAGGGGGTGAATCCACTATACCAAAAGCTCTTGCAACTTCCTACAGTGTAGGTCTGCTGCTGTTAATATGCCACAAACATACAGTGTGCCCATTAGACACAGCAAGACACAGAGTGCCTATTCTGACAATACCAGGCAAAATTGAAAAAGCTGACTACATATTCATAAATGTTACAATTATGATGAAATGACATAATCAATTGAATATAACATTTCTAGAAAAACAAAGAAAAATCCCCTATGTCACAAATACTAAAAATTTGCACCTTGGGGTTCAAAGAGTATTTCTTTCCAAGCAGTCTATATTAAATTTATATACCACCCAATTCCAATGACTGAGCAGGACACAACAAATTATAATGTAACTAGTAAAATACTAGGAAATAATTTTCCCCCCAGTATAGTAAAAACGATGAGTCTCATGGCAGTTTCATCAAATGTATTAAGAAATATAAGTTAGAATTGGTTTTAGCAATCTGTTTGTGTGCACGTGTGCCTTCGAGTAATTGTTGACTTCTGGCAACTGCATGGGCAAGTCCCTGAAGTTAACAGAATAATAAGAGTTGGAAGGAACTTTGGAGGTCCCTGCTCAAGCAGGAGATCCTATGCAGTTTGGGACAAATGGCTGTCCAATCTCTTCTTATTCCTCCGAGTCCTCCTCTGTCTCTGTATTAAGATCTCCCATAGCCCAAGAGCACAGCAGCAGTCCCAGATAGGGAGGGGGATGGGGCAAGCAATGCTTTTGACTCTCTCTGTAATGTTTTCCTAAGTTGTTTGCCTTTTTCCTAAGGTTGAGACGGTATGACTTGCAGAAAGCCACCCAACTGGCTTTGTGCCTAAGGCAGGATTATAACTCACGGTCTCCAAATTTCTAGCTGGGCCTTAATCACTATAATAAACCAAACTGATAATCCATATTTCAGATATTACTAAAACAGCTCTCAAATACACATCAGAATCTTCCTAAAAGTGCTCACAATCGTGACTATTCAGTAACTTTCAAATCTGTTCAACTCTAATGAGCAAATACACATTTCCTCTTCTCCATACTTACTTCTGAGTCTACAGCTGCATGGCAGCATATTAAATTTCAATCTTTCTTATATCCAAAGTTTTAATGATGAATTCAATAAAGATATGAATAATCAATTTAAAAGGTTTTAATAAACCGATTTGATGTTTCAGTGCTCTTTCTGGTGTTTTCTTCAAGATTCAATCACTTGAAACTCACCTTCTTCTTCTAAGTCAGAGGTGTCAAACTGCCGGCCCCGCAGGCCGGTTTCATCATACCGGAGCCACGCCCACCCCATTGCCGGCAATGGCGAAAAAGCTCTGATACGTTGCGCGACATCATGTGACGTCACGAGTTTGACATGTCTGTTCTAAGTTATCAAAACTGTGTGATTTAAACATGGAACACAAGCAACAACATGCACAAGTAGGACCATTTCTTCCATAATATAAAAACATAAAAGTCCTGAAGGGCTTTATTAAAAAGATGACATCAGTTGTTGTGTTCTGGAGGGTTATTTCCCCCAGTTTAAGAATGAAGAAAAATGGAAAAATAAGAACCACAGATCCAAGACCAACTGCCTTCATGTTTTTTGCTGGCTAAAACCCAGTTGACATTTTATCACCTATAAAGTAACAAAACACAATGTAATGGGGATCAGAAGAGGTCATGTAAATAAAAAAAGGCTGTCACATGCAGTCATGAAAATAAAGAACTAATGAACACAGTCAATTATTACTTTTTTTTACTCTCCATCTTAATTGGTACCAATCGGTACCTGTGTAAGTTATAAAGTGAAATTTTGCTTGAGTTGACCTTGAATGCATCAGACTGCAGCCAATGGATGC
The DNA here is from genome assembly GCF_001527695.2 of Protobothrops mucrosquamatus. Lineage (NCBI taxonomy): Eukaryota > Metazoa > Chordata > Lepidosauria > Squamata > Viperidae > Protobothrops > Protobothrops mucrosquamatus. The sequence goes on from NW_015386539.1 coordinate 518,809, forward strand.
AATTTCCACTGTGACTTATCATTATGTCACAATCCCATGACAATGTGTTAACAATGCAAATGGTGTAACATTGGTATTAAAAATATTCTAAACACAAATTTCCATGACATACCAAACTCTCCAATTTAGTGAGCATTCATCTATTACAATTCTTGCAATTCCCTGATTTTGTGATCCAACAAACTCAGATGGCAAGAACTGGCATTTTTTTAAAAAAATATTGATCGTTATCATAATTTCCCATACATATACAAAATACATACAATATCGTGCTACTATCACAGAACCCAAAACCAGTTTGTTACAATGCAGAGATTTGCTGAAAGCTCAAAACAACCGCTATTCTCTTCGGAGCCATCACAACTACCTGGCCTTTTTCTCACTCCGACTTTATTGCCCGGAAGAGAGAGAGAGAGAGGGGAGGGAGAGGGAGGGAAAGCTCTCTGAGGTGCTGACAGACAGTAAACACACACAAAAAAACACGGTACATCAAAAACCAGGAGCACTTCAGTAAGATTGGATCATTTCAGTGGTGGGATTCAAATATGTGAACAACCGGTTCTCTGTGTGGATGCTGCTTCTGGAAGTCCATTCTGGGCCTAGGCAACAAAAAAATAGCTACCGGTTCTGCCAAACTGGTGCGAACTGGCTGATTTCCACTGAAAAGAACCGCCGGTTAAGAATACATCAATTCCTGAAACAAATCGCAGGGAAAAAATAAAAGGCTAGGAAGCCGGCCAGCGAGGGAGCGGTGCACCCGCATCGAAAGAACACCCCGCCGCCATCTTCCCTGAGAAAACACCGCGCTTTCTGAGGAAAATGGCTCCTTCTTCTTCTTCAGGCGATGAGGCAGGTGGAAGAGATCCGTTGGTGGGGGGAGGGAGAGGAGAGACATGCGCGTGCCCGCCTTGGCAAGAAAGGACGAGAAGCTGCAACTGCCACTCTCCCTTCAGCAGGCGGCGAGAAGGGGAAGAAGCGAGAGCGAGCTCCTCACGTGCGTGCGATAGTTCCACCCTCCTACTCCCCTCCCCCGATTTAAACGGTCATCTGAGTCAGAAATAAAATGCGTGGGAGGGGAAAGAGAGGGTAAAGGCGCCACTCCCCCACCCCGTCCGGCCGTCTCTCGCGAAGCAGGGCGACGCCCCTCGCCCGGCGGTGGCCCCATCGATGCTGGCCACGTGACCAGCTCTCGCCCAATCGCCGTCGAAGGGCGCTGTCGGAGTCTCCGCCCCTTTCTTCTTCTCGCCGCATTGTGTGAGGGGAAGGAGTATCGGTGCGGGTGTGAGACCGGAGCGGATCAGGGGCAGCGAGGGGGCGACCCTAGGTGGTCATTTCCCTCAGCGTGAGGAGAAAGAGAGAAAGGGGGAACCGACGGCAGTGGAGAATTGAGGCGGGAGGCGGGTGGATTGGACAGTGCTGCCTTTGGAACTGAGGAGATAACGGCCGGAGAGTGGGGGAGGGGTCAACGGACGGGAGCACCGAGACGGGCGAAGAATGTGGCTCTGGGCTGGGAGGTGCTGGGCTTGGGTCGGGCAGAGATAGTTTCTGAGAGGGGAAGGCAAGCACATCCCGCTTTTTCTCTCAGGGGAAGGGGCTTGGGGGAGAGGGGTGCCTGTCACCATCATGGCCTTCTCCAACTACAGCAGCCTGCAGCGTGCTCAGCTCACTTTCGAATATCTCCACACTAACTCGTGAGTAGGAAGGGAAGAAGGCTGTGGGTTACCAAATGTAGCATTAAGAGATTTCTTCTTCCTTGGATCTTGGTAATCACTACTGCACTAATCCAAGAAAACAAAAACCACCTCATCGGGTAGAAGGTAATCCTCATGGGCGATCAGAAAACGCATGAAAAGCTGCTGGAATCTTTGACATGAATCAGCTAGCTGAAGTTGCTCTCCAGTTCAGGATTCACTGGATCCCGAAGAATTGTTTTGGACCTTTTAAAAGTGCTTTAGGCTCAAGGAACGGGAAAAAGGATTTGAAAAGGTGATGCAATAATGAAGCAATATATGGAATTGAGAAACAAGGCTGATGCAATCTCTGAAGACGACAACAATAAGCTATACTGTCCAACAACAAAGTTTTGATAGCAAGAAAGTATGGACAATTCCGTAAAGATATTCAGTAAGCAAGCCTATGATCGCTGATCGATCAGGAAGCATAGCTTTTAAATAACAGAAGTTTAATAATAATAAAGTTGGAAGGGACCTTGGAGGTCATCTAGTCCAACCCCCTGCTCAGGCAGGAAACCCTATACCATTTCAGACAAATGGCTGTCCAGTCTCTTCTTAAAAACTTCCAGTGTTGGAGCATTCACCACTTCTGGAGGCAGGTTGTTCCACTGGTTAATTGTTCTAACTGTCAGGAAGTTTCTCCTTAGTT